>NC_080378.1:81305096-81508677 GCF_014773155.1 Arachis stenosperma | reverse complement strand
TAAGTTTGGTGTGGTAAAAGCATTGCTTTTTGTTTTTCCATAACCATTTATGGCATCCAAGGCCGGAGAAACCTCTAGAAAGAGGAAAGGGAAGGCAAAAGCTTCCACCTCCGAGTCATGAGAGATGGAGAGATTCATCTCAAGGGTGCATCAAGACCACTTCTATGAAATTGTGGCCTTGAAGAAGGTGATCCCCGAGGTCCCTTTTAAACTCAAAAAGAGTGAATACCCGGAGATCCAACATGAGATTCGAAGAAAATGTTGGGAAGTTCTTACCAACCCTATTCAACAAGTCGAAATCTTAATGGTTCAAGAGTTCTATGCCAATGCATGGATCACCAAGAACCATGATCAAAGTGTGAACCCGGACCCAAAGAATTGGCTTACAATGGTTCGGGGGAAATACTTAGATTTTAGTCCGGAAAATGTAAGGTTGGCATTCAACTTGCCCATGATGCAAGGAGATGAACACCCTTACACTAGAAGGGTCAACTTTGATCAAAGGTTGGACCAAGTCCTCACAGTCATTTGTGAAGAGGGCGCCCATTGGAAGAGAGATTCAAGAGGGAAGCCGGTTCAATTGAGAAGGCATGACCTCAAGCCCGTAGCTAGGGGATGGTTGGAGTTTATCCAACGCTCAATCATTCCCACTAGCAACCGGTCTGAAGTTACTCTAGACCGGGCATCATGATCTATAGCATCATAATTGGAGAAGAAGTAGAAGTTCATGAAGTTATAGCCCAAGAACTTTATAAGGTGGCGGACAAGTCCTCTACCTTGGCAAGGTTAGCCTTTCCTCATCTCATTTGTCACCTCTATTATTCAGTTGGAGTTGACATAGAGGGAGACATCCCCATTGATGAGGACAAGCCCATCACTAAGAAAAAGATGGAGCAAACAAGAGATCCCACTCATCATGAAATCCCTGAGATGCCTCAAGGGATGCACTTTCCTCCATAAAACTATTGGGAGCAGATCAACACCTCCCTAGGAGAATTGAGTTCCAACATGGGACAACTAAGGGTGGAGCACCAAGAACATTCCATCCTTCTCCATGAAATTAGAGAAGATCAAAGAATCATGAGAGAGGAGCAACAAAGGCAAGGAAGAGACATTGAGGAGCTCAAGCACTCCATAAGATCTTCAAGAGGAAGAACAAGCCGTCATCACTAAGGTGGACCCGTTCTTTAATCTCCTTGTCCTTCATTTTCCTGTTTTTCGAAAATTATGCTTATGTTTACCTATGTTTGTGTCTTGTGATCATTAGTGTCTTAGTGTCTATGCCTTAAAGTTATAAATGTCCTATGAATCCATCACCTTTCTTAAATGAAAAATGTTCTTAATTGAAAAAGAGAAGAATTGCATGAATTTTAAATTTTATAACAGATTAATTATTTTGATGTGGTGGCAACACTTTTGTTTTCTGAATGTATGCTTAAAAAGTGCATATGTCTTTTGAATTTGTTGTTCATGAATGGTTGGCTCTTGAAAGAATGATGAAAAAGGAGACATGTTACTGAGGATCTGAAAAATCATAAAAATGATTCTTGAAGCAAGAAAAAGCAGTGAATACAAAAAAAAAAGAAGCGGAAAAAAAAAGAGAAAAAAAAACAAAAAAAAAGGAGAAAAAGAAAAAGAAAGAAATAAAGTTTTGATCCAAGGCAAAAAGAGTGTGCTTAAGAACCCTGGACACCTCTAATTGGGGACTCTAGCAAAGCTGAGTCACAATCTGAAAAGGTTCCTCCAATTATGTGTCTGTGGCATGTATGTATCCGGTGGTAATACTGGAAGACAGAGTGCTTTGGGCCACGGCCAAGACTCATAAAGTAGCTGTGTTCAAGAATCATCATACTTAACTAGGAGAATCAATAACACTATCCGGATTCTGAGTTCCTATAAAAGCCAATCATTCTGAATTTTAAAGGATAGAGTGAGATGCCAAAACTGTTCAGAGGCAAAAAGCTAAAAGCCCCGCTCATCTAATTAATACTGATCTTCATAGATGTTTTTGGAATTCATTGCATATTCTCTTCTTTTTATCTTATTTGATTTTCAGTTGCTTGGGGACAAGCAACAATTTAAGTTTGGTGTTGTGATGAGCGGATAATTTATACGCTTTTTGGCATTGTTTTTAGTATGTTTTAGTTAGTTTTTAGTATATTTTTATTAGTTTTTAGTTAAAATTCACTTTTCTGGACTTTACTATGAGTTTGTGTGTTTTTCTGTGATTTCAGGTATTTTCTGGCTGAAATTGAGGGACCTGAGCAAAAATCTTATTCAGATACTAAAAAGAACTGCAGATGATATTGGATTCTGACCTCCCTACACTCAAAGTGGATTTTCTGGAGCTACAGAAACCCAATTGGCGCGCTCTCAACGGCGTTGGAAATTAGACATCCTGGGCTTTCCAGCAATGTATAATAGTCCATACTTTGCCCGAGATTTGATGGCCCAAACCGGCGTTCCAAATCAGCTCAAGAATGCCCGGCGTTAAACGCCGGAACTGGCACAAGAATGGGAGTTAAACGCCCAAACTGGCACAAAAGCTGGTGTTTAACTCCAAGAGAAGTCTCTACACAAAAATGCTTCAATGCTCATCCCAAGCACACACCAAGTGGGCCCGGAAGTGGATTTTTATGTCATTTACTCATTTCTGTAAACCCTAGGCTACTAGTTCTCTACATATAGGACCTTTTGCTATTGTATTTTTCATCTTTGGATCTTAGATCATCTTTAGATCTTTGAATATTTTGATCCTTGATCATTTGGAGTCTTTTGATCATGTATTGGGAGGCTGGCCATTCGGCCATGCCTAGACCTTGTTCTTATGTATTTTCAACGGTGGAGTTTCTACACACCATAGATTAAGGTGTGGAGCTCTGCTGTACCTCGAGTATTAATGCAATTACTATTGTTCTTCTATTCAATTCAGCTTGTTCTTATTCCAAGATATTCATTCGCACTCAAGAACTTGATGAATGTGATGATTATGTGACGCTCATCATCATTCTCACTTATGAACGCGTGCCTGACAACCACTCCCGTTCTACAAGCAAACAAGGCTTGAATGTTTATCTCTTGGATTCCTTAATCAGAATCTTCGTGGTATAAGCTAGAATTGATGGTGGCATTCAAGAGAATCCGGAAGGTCTAAACCTTGTCTGTGGTATTCTGAGTAGGATTCAATGATTGAATGACTGTGACAAGCTTCAAACTCCTAAAGGCTGGGCGTTAGTGACAGACGCAAAAGAATCAATTGATTCTACTCCAACCTGATTGAGAACCGACAGATGATTAGCCGTGCCGTGACAGGGTGCGTTGAACATTTTCATTGAGAGGACGGGATTGTAGCCACTGACAACGGTGATGCCCAACATACAGCTTGCCATGGAAAGGAGTAAGAAGGATTGGATGAAGACAGTAGGAAAGCAGAGAGACGGAAGGTACAAAGCATCTCCATTCGCTTATCTGAAATTCTCACCAATGAATTACATAAGTATCTCTATCCTTGTTTTATGTTTTATTCATATATCATCCATAACCATTTGAATCCGCCTGACTGAGATTTACAAGGTGACCATAGCTTGCTTCATACCAACAATCTCCGTGGGATCGACCCTTACTCGCGTAAGGTTTATTACTTGGACGACCCAGTGCACTTGCTGGTTAGTTGTGCGAAGTTGTGATAAAGACTTGAGATTTCAATTGAGCGTACCATGTTGATGGCGACATTGATGATCACAATTTCGTGCACCACCCGACCTCTAGTCGGGGAAGATCTCGTCCTATATTTGTCCGTAGCAGACAAAGCTGTCGCATCAGCCCTGATAAGGGAGGACGAGGTCAGAAAACATCCGGTTTACTTCATTAGCAAAGTTCTGCAGGGCCCCGAGCTAAGGTACCACAAACTAGAGAAGTTTGCCTACTCCTTAGTAATAGCCTCACAAAGGCTACGGCCTTATTTTCAAGCACATACTATAAGAGTCCGAACAAACCAGCCCATGAAGCAAATCCTCCAGAAGACGGATGTTGCAGGGAGAATGGTTCAATGCGCAATAGAGCTCTGGTGCACGAAATTGCAATCGCACTTTTGCAATTCTGCACAACTAACCAGCAAGTGCACTGGGTCGTCCAAGTAATACCTTACGTGAGTAAGGGTCAATCCCACGGAGATTGTCGGCTTGAAGCAAGCTATGGTTATCTTGTAACTCTTAGTCAGGATATTAATAATTATCAGGGTTGATTGTGAAAAGTAAAAGAACATGAAATAAGTACTTCTGAATCTCTGCTTTCCTACTGTCTTCTTCTTCAAGAACGCAAGACTCCTTCCATGGCAAGCTGTATGTAGGGTTTCACCGTTGTCAATGGCTACCTCCCATCCTCTCAGTGAAAATGTTCAACGCACTCTGTCACAGCACGGCTAATCATCTGTCGGTTGTCAATCGGGTTGGAATAGAATCTAGTGATTCTTTTGCGTCTGTCACTAACGCCCAGCCCTCAGGAGTTTGAAGCTCGTCACAGTCATTCAATCCTTGAATCCTACTCAGAATACCACAGACAAGGTTTAGACCTTCCGGATTCTCTTAAATGCCGCCATCAATTCTAGCTTATACCACGAAGATTCTGATTAAGGAATCCAAGAGATATCTACTCAATCTAAGGTAGAACGGAGGTGGTTGTCAGGCACACGTTCATAGTTGAGAATGATGATGAGTGTCACGGATCATCACATTCATCAGGTTTAGGAACAAGTGATATCTTAGAATGGAAGCAAGCATGAGTGAATGAAAAACAGTAGTAATTGCATTAATCCATCAAGACACAGCAGAGCTCCTCACCCCCAACCATGGGGTTTAGAGACTCATGCCGTAGAAGATACAATGAGAAACGTGTAAAGTGTCATGAGGTAAAGATACAATGTCAAAAGATCCTATTAATAGTGAACTAGTAACCTAGGGTATACAGAAATGAGTAAATGACGTAAAAATCCACTTTCGGGGTCCACTTGGTGTGTGCTTGGGCTGAGCATTGAAGCTTACATGTGTAGAGACTTTTTCTGGAGTTAAATGCCAGCTTTTATGCCAGTTTGGGCGTTTAACTCCAATTTTTGTGCCAGTTCCGGCGTTTAACGCCGGGATTTCTGAAGCTGATTTGCAACGCCGGTTTGGGCCGTCAAAACTCGAGCAAAGTATGGACTATTAAACATTGCTGGAAAGCCCAGGATGTCTACTTTCTAACGCAATTGAGAGCGCGCCAATTGGGTTTTTGTAGCTCCAGAAAATCCACTTCGAGTGCAAGGAGGTCAGAATCCAACAGCATCTGTAGTCCTTTACAGCCTCTAAATCAGATTTTTGCTCAGGTCCCTCAATTGCAGCCAGAAAATACCTCAAATCACAGAAAAACACACAAACTCATAGTAAAGCCCAGAAAAGTAAATTTTAACTAAAAACTAATGAAAATGTAATAAAAACTAACTAAAATATACTAAAAACATACTAAAAACAATGCCAAAAAGCGTATAAATTATCCGCTCATCACAACACCAAACTTAAATTGTTGCTTGTCCCCAAGCAACTGAAAATCAAAATAGAATAAAAAGAAGAGAATATACTATAGATTCCAAAATACCAAAGAAACTTAGCTCCAATTAGATGAGCGGGATTAGTAGCTTTTTGCTTCTGAACAGTTTTGGCATCTCACTTTATCCTTTGAAGTTTAGAATGATTGGCATCTATAGGAACTCAGAACTCAGATAGTGTTATTGATTCTCCTAGTGAAGTATGATGATTCTTGAACATAGCTATTTTATGAGTCTTGGCTGTGGCCCAAAGCACTCTGTCTTCCAGTATTACCACCGGATACATACATGCCACAGACACATACTTGGGTGAACCTTTTCAGATTGTGACTCAGCTTTGCTAGAGTCCCCAATTAGAGGTGTCCAGGGTTCTTAAGCACACTCTTTTTGCCTTGGATCACAACTTTATTATTATTATTATTATTATTTTGTATTCACTACTTTTTCTTGCTTCAAGAATCAATTTGATGATTTTTCAGATCCTCAATAACATTTCTCCTTTTCCATCATTCTTTCAAGAGCCAACAATTTTAACATTCTTAAAACAACAAATTCAAAAGACATATGCACTGTTCAAGCATTCATTCAGAGAACAAAAAGTATTGTCACCACATCAAACTAATTCAACTAGTTTCAAAGATGAATTCGAAATCCTGTACTTCTTGTTCTTTTGTGATTAAAGCATTTTTCATTTAAGAGAGGTGATGGATTCATAGGACATTCATAGCTTTAAGACATGAACCTTAAATTTTTATTAATTATGAATTAAGAACAAGACTCAAAAATAGATATAAGATAAGACTAATAGTAATAGAAAACAAAAATTTAAATAGACTCCTAATGATAGAGTTTATCACAGAGTTAGGACTCAACAACCTTGATTTTGAGAAGTGGATGCTCCCTCAACTTGTGGGGTATTTGACCCTTCAAGGGAGAGCTTTTGGCGCTTCAACTCCTGTAGCTCACGCCCCTGCTTCTCTTATTCCTTCAGCAATTTGCAGAGCATGCAGTTTTAATTCTGTTGTTCTTCCTTAATTTGTTCCAGAGCTTCTTGCAGCTTGGCAACAGATGCTTCTAGACGAGTCCAGTAGTCAATTTTAGGAAATTTAGGGAGGAACTCCTGCGCCCTCCTTTTGATAGAGTTATCTTGCATTTGTCCTTCCATTGACCTCTTGGTGATTGGGTGCTCAATTGGGATGAATTCATCTACTCCCATCCTCACCCCAGCATCTTTACATAGCAAAGAGATTAAGCTTGGGTAAGCCAGTTTGGCTTCAGTGGAGTTCTTGTTTGCAATTGTGTAAATCTCACAAGCAATCAGATGATGAATCTCCACTTCTTTTCCCAGCATAATACAATGAATCATCACTGCTCTCTTGATAGTAACCTCAGAACGGTTACTAGTGGGCAAGATAGAACGCCCTATGAAGTCCAACCAGCCTCTTGCAACTGGTTTGAGATCTCCCCTCTTGAGTTGGTTTGGGACACCTTTTGAATTGGTCATCCACTTGGTTCCAGGGAGGCATATGTCCTCTAGAACTTGATCCAACCCCTTATCTACTCTCACCATTCTCCTATTAAAGGATTCAGGATCATCTTGTAGTTGAGGTAATTTGAAGACCTCTCTTATTTTGTCCAGATGGAAGTAAATAATTCTCCCTCTGACCATGGTTCTGTAGGTATGAAAAGCGGTTCCAGTCATTCTCTGCTTATCTGTCAGCCACAGATTTGAGTAGAATTCCTGAACCATATTTCTCCCAACCTTTGTCTCAGGGTTGGTTAGAACTTCCCATCCTCTGTTTCGAATTTGCTCTTGGATCTCCGGATATTCATCTTCTTTCAGATCAAATTTAACTTCCGGGATCACTGACCTTAGACCCATTATTTTGTGGTAATGGTCTGCATGTTCTTTGGTTAAGAACTTCTCTTGACTCCAAAGGTCTTTTGGAGCATTCTCTTTCTTGCCTCTTGAGTTGGTTTGTTTTCCTTTGGGGGCCATGATCTTGATGAGCCTTAACTTAGTGATCACGGAAAAACACACCAAACTTAGAGGTTTGCTTGTCCTCAAGCAAAAGAAAGGAAAGAGGAGAGAGAGGAGGAGAGCAAATTCGAATGGTGAGGAAGGGGGGTGTGGCCGAACATATATTTATAAGGAAGGGAGAGAGAGTTCGAAAATTTTGAAGGAGATTTGAGAAGATATGGGAAAAAATTGAGAGATATTTGAGTTTTTTGAAGAAGATTTGGAAAGGATTTGAAAGAGATTTGAAGAGTGATTTTAAATTTGAAAATTTGAAGGTGAATGATGAAAGTTTGAAATGTATTAATGTAGAAAATTATGGATTAAAACAGGAAAGTTTGAAAAAATTTTAAGTGGAAAGCAAAATCTCTGTCTCCCACCTTTCTGGCGTTAAACGCCCAGAATGGTATCCATTCTGGCGTTTAACGCCCAATGTTGGCCAATTTGGGCGTTTAACGCCCAGCCAGGTACCCTGTCTGGCGTTAAACGCCAGAAACCCCTTCATCACTGGGCGTTTTGCTAAACGCCCAGGATGCTGCACACCTGGCGTTAAACGCCCAGAATGGTGCCCATTCTGGCGTTTAACGCCCAAAATGGCACCTTTACTGGCGTTAAACACCCAGAATGGTGCCCATTCTGGCGTTTAACGCCCAAAGTACCCCTTACTGGCATTTTTTTGCCAGCAAGCTCCTTTTCTCTGCTTTTTGCACTGAATCCTTCTGTAACTCTGTAAATTCCTTCAATTTTGATACTTGCCCTTTGAGAATATGTATCAAACTTTGATTAAATAAAACAGATAACCTGCTAATGACTGGGTTGCCTCCCAGCAAGCGCTTCTTTATTGTCTTTAGCTGGACCTTCACTGAGAATCATTCAAGCCTCAGTTTTGAGCATTCTTGCTCAAAATTGCTTTCAAGATAATGCTTGATCCTCTGTCCATTAACAATGACCTTTTTGTCAGAATCAGTATCCTGAAGCTCAACATATCCATATGGTGACACTCCTGTAATCACATATAGACCCCTCCACCGGGATTTAAGTTTTCCTGGGAACAGTCTGAGCCTAGAGTTGAAGAGCAGAACTTTTTGTCCTGGCTCAAAGACTCTGGATGACAACTTCTTGTCATGCCACTTCTTTGCCTTTTCCTTATAAATTTTTGCATTTTCAAAGGCACTGAGTCTAAATTCATCTAGCTCATTTAGCTGGAGCAATCTTTTTTCACCAGCTAACTTAGCGTCCAGGTTTAGGAATCTGGTTACCCAATAGGCTTTATGTTCCAATTCCACGGGTAGATGACAGGCCTTGCCATACACAAGTTGGTATGGAGAGGTTCCTATTGGAGTCTTGAATGCTGTTCTGTATGCCCACATAGCATCATCCAAGCTCCTTGCCCAATCCTTTCTACAGGCAATTACAGTCCGTTCTAGGATTCTTTTTAGCTCTCTGTTAGATACTTCAGCTTGTCCATTTGTCTGTGGATGATATGGGGTTGCCACTTTGTGGCTAATTCCATATCGGACCATAGCAGAGTACAGCTGTTTATTGCAGAAATGAGTGCCCCCATCACTGATTAGTACCCTGGGAACACCAAACCTGCTGAAGATGTGTTTCTGGAGGAATTTCAGCACGGTCTTAGTATCATTAGTGGGTGTAGCAATTGCTTCTACCCATTTAGATACATAGTCCACTGCCACCAGAATGTAAGTGTTTGAGTATGATGGTGAGAACGGACCCATAAAGTCAATACCCCATACATCAAACAATTCAATCTCTAGGATCCCTTGTTGAGGCATGGCGTATCCATGAGGCAAGTTACCAGCTCTTTGGCAAATGTCACAGTTACGCACAAACTCTCGGGCATCTCTATAGAGAGTAGGCCAGTAGAAGCCACATTGGAGGACCTTAGTGGCTGTTCGCTCACTTCCGAAATGTCCCCCATACTGTGATCCATGGTAGTGCCATAGGATCCTTTGTGCTTCCTCTCTGGGTACACATCTGCGGATTATTCCGTCTGCACATCTCTTAAAGAGATATGGCTCATCCCACAGGTAGTACTTGGCATCTGAAATTAATTTCTTTCTTTGCACCCTGCTGTACTCCTGGGGTATGAACCTCACAGCTTTGTAATTTGCAATATCTGCAAACCATGGAGCTTTCTGAATGGCAAAGAGTTGCTCATCTGGGAAAGTCTCAGAGATCTCAGTAGAAGGGAGGGACGCCCCAGCTACTGGTTCTATTCGGGACAGATGATCAGCTACTTGGTTCTCTGTCCCTTTTCTGTCTCTTATTTCTATATCAAACTCTTGCAGAAGCAACACCCATCTTATGAGCCTGGATTTTGAATCCTGCTTTGTGAGTAAGTACTTAAGAGCAGCATGGTCAGTGTACACAATCACCTTTGATCCTACTAGATAGGATCTAAATTTGTCAATGGCATAGACCACTGCAAGTAACTCTTTTTCTGTGGTTGTGTAATTCTTCTGTGCGTCATTTAAAACACGGCTGGCATAATAAATGACGTGCAGAAGCTTGTTATGCCTCTGTCCCAACACAGCACCAATGGCATGGTCACTGGCATCACACATTAATTCGAATGGTAATGTCCAGTCTGGTGCAGAGATGACTGGTGCTGTGACCAGCTTGGCTTTCAGGGTCTCAAATGCCTGCAAACACTGTGTGTCAAACACAAATGGTGTGTCAGCAGCTAGCAGGTTGCTCAGAGGTTTTGCAATTTTTGAAAAATCCTTTATAAATCTTCTGTAGAATCTTGCATGCCCCAGAAAGCTTCTAATTGCCTTAACATTGGCCGGTGGTGGTAATTTTTCAATTACCTCTACCTTTGCCTTATCCACCTCTATCCCCTTGCTTGAAATTTTGTGCCCAAGGACAATTCCTTCAGTCACCATAAAGTGACATTTCTCTCAGTTTAACACCAGGTTAGTCTCTTGGCACCTTTTCAGGACAAGTGCTAGGTGGTTAAGACAGGAGCTGAATGAGTCTCCATATACTGAGAAGTCATCCATGAAGACTTCCAGGAATTTCTCCACCATATCAGAGAAGATGGATAGCATGCATTCTGAAAAGTTGCAGGAGCATTACACAGACCAAAAGGCATTCTCCTGTAGGCAAACATGCCAGAAGGGCAAGTGAATGCTGTTTTCTCTTGGTCTTGAGGATCTACTGCAATTTGGTTGTAACCTGAATAGCCATCCAAAAAGCAGTAATAATCATGACCAGCTAGTCTTTCTAGCATTTGGTCTATGAATGGTAAAGGAAAATGATCCTTTCTGGTGGCTGTATTGAGCCTTCTGTAGTCAATACACATACGCCACCCTGTAACTGTTCTTGTAGGAACCAATTCATTTTTTTCATTATGAACCACTATCATGCTTCCCTTCTTGGGGACAACTTGGATAGGGCTCACCCAGGGGCTATCAGAAATAGGATAAATAATCCCAGCCTCTAGTAATTTAGTGACCTCTTTCTGCACCACCTCCTTCATGGTTGGATTTAGCCGCCTTTATGGTTGAACCACTGGTCTGGCATTATCCTCCAGTAGGATCTTGTGCATGCATCTTGCTGGGCTAATGCCCTTAAGATCACTTATGGACCACCCAAGAGCTGTCTTGTGTGTCCTTAGCACTTGAATTAGTGCTTCCTCTTCCTGTGGATTCAAAGCAGAGCTTATGATCACTGGAAAAGTGTCACCCTCTCCCAGAAATGCGTACTTCAGGGATGGTGGTAGTGGTTTGAGCTCAGGTTTGGGAGGCTTATCCTCTTCCTGAGGAATTTTCAAAAATTCTTTTATTTTCTCTGGTTCTTCCTGATCAGGCTGAACATCCTTGAAGATGTCCTCTAGCTCTGATTCTAGACTTTCAGTCATATTGATCTCTTCTACCAAAGAGTCAATAATGTCTGCGCTCATGCAGTCATCTGGTGTGTCTGGATGCTGCATAGCTTTTACAGCATTCAACTTGAACTCATCCTCATTGACTCTCAGGGTTACTTCCCCTTTTTGTACATCAATAAGAGTTCGTCCAGTTGCTAGGAAAGGTCTTCCTAGAATGAGAGTTGCACTCTTGTGCTCCTCCATTTCCAGCACTACAAAATCAGTTGGAAATACGAATGGCCCAACTTTGACAATCATGTCCTCAATTATGCCTGATGGATATTTAATGGAGCCATCAGCAAGTTGGAGGCATATCCGGGTTGGTTTGACTTCTTCAGTCAACCCAAGCTTTCTGATAGTGGATGCAGGTATTAGATTGATACTTGTTCCAAGGTCACACAGGGCTGTCTTGGTGCAAGCACCTTCTAATGTGCATGGTATCATAAAGCTTCCTGGATCTTGAAGCTTTTCAGGTAAGCTTTTCAGAATGACTACACAGCATTCTTCAATGAGAAACACTTTTTCAGTTTCTCTCCAATCCTTCTTATGACTTAAGATCTCTTTCATGAACTTAGCATAAGAAGGTATTTGCTCAAGTGCCTCTGCAAATGGAATCTTTATTTCAAGAGTCCTTAGATAGTCTGCAAAGCGGGCAAATTGCTTATCCTGTTCCGCTTGGCGGAGTTTCTGAGGATAAGGCATCTTGGCTTTATATTCTTCAACCTTAATTGCTGCAGGTTTATTCCTTACAGAGGTGGTTGGAGAAGCCTTTTTAGAGGGGTTACTATCAGTACTATCAGGTGTCTGATCCCTCATTGGCGTTTGAACGCCAGGATTGGGTGAGGAATGGGCGTTTAACGCCAACTTTTCCCCCTTTTCTGGCGTTTGAACGCCAGAACTAGGCAGGTAATGGGCGTTTAACGCCAACTTTTCCCTCCCCTTTCTGGCGTTTGAACGCCAAGAGTATTCCTCTCTGGGCTCTTACTGTCCTCAGAGGGATTTTGGACAGTGGTTTGGTTATCCTCTGTCAATTGTTCCTTTATTGGCTTTTTGCTATTTTGAGCAGTGTTATTCAATATCTTCCCACTCCTCAGTTGAACTGCTTGGCATTCTTCTGTTATCTGTTTAGATAACTACTGTTTTGCCTGATTCAACTGTGATTTTATGTTCTTGTTAGCAATTTTAGTTTCTTGGAGCATCTCTTTAAATTCTGCTAACTGTTTTGTCATCAGGTGCAATTGCTGATTAAGCTCAACCATCTGTTCTTGAGGATTAGGATCAGTGGCTACTGCCATAACTTCTTCTTTTGTAGAGGACTCATTGCTAGAGTACAAATGTTGATTTCTAGCAACAATATCTATGAGCTCTTGAGCCTCTTCAATCGTCTTACTCATATGTATAGATCCACCAGCTGAGTGGTCTAGAGACATCTGAGCTTTTTCTGTAAGCCCATAGTAGAAGATGTCTAACTGTACCCACTCTGAAAACATTTCAGAGGGGCATTTTCTTAGCATACCTCTATACCTCTCGCAGGCATTATAAAGGGATTCATTATCCTCTTGTTTAAAGCCTTGGATGTCCAGCCTTAGCTGTGTCATCCTTTTTGGATGGTAAAATTGATTCAGGAATTTGTCTGATAACTGTTTCCATGTCCTTATGCTTGCTGTAGGTTGGTTATTCAACCACCTCTTAGCTTGATCTTTTACAGCAAATAGAAATAGTAATAATCTGTAGACATCCTGATCCACCTCTTTATCACGTACTGTGTCAGCAAGTTGTAAGAATTGTGCCAGAAACTCAGTAGGTTCTTCTTGTGGAAGACCAGAATATTGGCAATTTTGATACACCATGATAATGAGTTGAAGGTTTAGCTCAAAGCTGCTTGCTTTAATGGGAGGTATACAGATGCTACTCCCATATGCAGCAGTAATGGGGTTAGCATATGACCCCAGAGTCCTTCTGGACTGTTCAATTCCACTTAGGTCCATGATGGAGAAAGGGAATATGATATGGATTCACAAGTAAAGTATTTTTTTTATTTGACCGAAAATAATAAAATAAAACAAATAGAAAATAAAATTAAATTTCAAAAACTAAAAGAAAATAAGATCAAAGTAAATTGAAAACTAAATCAATTAGTTAATTAAAAAGATTTTGGAATTAGCAATTGAAAATATATGATTGAAAATTATTTTGAAAAAGATTTGATTTTTGAAATGAGGAAAGAGAAAAACAACAAAATGACACCAAACTTAAAATTTTTAGAAAATCAGACACAAATTTTCGAAAACTTAAAGGAAAACACAAAGAAGACACCAAACTTAGAATTTTTAAAGAACAAGAAAGGACTAAGAACATGCAATTTCGAAAAATTAAAAGAAAACAAAAGCATGCAATTGACACCAAACTTAAAATATGAAACTAAACTCAAATAAAAGACTCTAAACCAACAAAAATAAAACAGTCCTAATCTAAGCAACAAGATAGACCGTCTGTTGTCCAAACTCGAACAATCCCCGGCAACGGCGCCAAAAACTTGGTGCACGAAATTGCAATCACACTTTTGCAATTCCGCACAACTAACCAGCAAGTGCACTGGGTCGTCCAAGTAATACCTTACGTAAGTAAGGGTCGATCCCACGGAGATTGTTGGCTTGAAGCAAGCTATGGTTATCTTGTAACTCTTAGTCAGGATATCAATAATTATTAGGGTTGATTGTGAAAAGTAAAAGAACATGAAATAAGTACTTGTTTTGCAGTAATGGAGAACAGGTTGAGGTTTTGGAGATGCTCTATCTTCTAAATCTCTGCTTTCCTACAATCTTCTTCTTCAAGCACGCGAGACTCCTTCCATGGCAAGCTGTATGTAGGGTTTCACCGTTGTCAATGGCTACCTCCCATCCTCTCAGTGAAAATGTTCAACACACTCTGTCACAGCACGGTTAATCATCTGTCGGTTCTCAATCAGGTTGGAATAGAATCCAGTGATTCTTTTGCGTCTGTCACTAACGCCCAGCCCTCAGGAGTTTGAAGCTCGTCACAGTCATTCAATCCTTGAATCCTACTCAGAATACCACAGACAAGGTTTAGACCTTCCGGATTCTCTTGAATGCTGCCATCAATTCTAGCTTATACCACGAAGATTCTGATTAAGGAATCCAAGAGATATCTACTCAATCTAAGGTAGAACGGAGGTGGTTGTCAGGCACACGTTCATAGTTGAGAATGATGATGAGTGTCACAGATCATCACATTCATCAGGTTTAGGAACAAGTGATATCTTAGAATGGAAACAAGCATGATTGAATGAAAAATAGTAGTAATTGCATTAATCCATCAAGACACAGCAGAGCTCCTCACCCCCAACCATGGGATTTAGAGACTCATGCCGTAGAAGATACAATGAGAAACGTGTAAAGTGTCATGAGGTAAAGATACAATGTCAAAAGATCCTATTAATAGTGAACTAGTAACCTAGGGTATACAGAAATGAGTAAATGACATAAAAATCCACTTCCGGGGTCCACTTGGTGTGTGCTTGGGCTGAGCATTGAAGCTTTCATGTGTAGAGACTTTTTCTGGAGTTAAACACCAGCTTTTATGCCAGTTTGGGCGTTTAACTCCAATTTTTGTGCCAGTTCCGGTGTTTAACGCTGGGATTTCTGAAGCTGATTTGCAACGCCGGTTTGGGCCATCAAATCTCGAGCAAAGTATGGACTATTATACATTGTTGAAAAGCCCAGGATGTCTACTTTCCAACGCAATTAAGAGCGCGCCAATTGGGCTTTTGTAGCTCTAGAAAATTCACTTCGAGTGCAGGGAGGTCAGAATTCAACAGCATCTGTAATCCTTTTCAGCCGCTAAATCAAATTTTTGCTCAGGTCCCTCAATTTCAGCCAGAAAATACTTGAAATCACAGAAAAACACACAAACTCATAGTAAAGCCCAGAAAAGTGAATTTTAACTAAAAACTAATGAAAATGTAATAAAAACTAACTAAAATATACTAAAAACATACTAAAAATAATGCCAAAAAGCGTATAAATTATCCGCTCATCAAGCTCTCTGAATTCGACTTGAAGTATGAAACTCGGACGGCAATCAAAGCCCAATACCTCACCGACTTCATCGCAGAATACGCGGGAGATCAAGAGGAAAAACCGACTACATGGGAACTTTATGTAGACGGATCCTCAAACAATACAGGAAGCGGTGCAGGCATAATACTGGTAGACGAAAGAGGTATCCCTCAAATTTGAATTCCCCGCTTCAAATAATCAAGCAGAATACGAAGCCCTGATTGCAGGGTTGAAACTCGCAAAAGAGGTCGGTGCAACAAAAGTGATGATATACAGTGACTTTCAAGTGGTGACCTCCCAGATAAATGGAGAGTATCAGGCCAAAGACCCAAACATGAAAAGATACTTGGAAAAAACTCTGGAACACTTAGGGCACTTTGGGGAAACCGAAGTTAAGCATATAACTCGGGATCTCAACAGCAGAGCAGACGCCCTCTCCAAGTTAGCAAGTACCAAACCAGGAGGGAATAATAGAAGCCTGATCTAGGAAACTCTCCAAGAACCCTCTGTAGTAAAAGCTGAAGACAAACGAGACATCCTTGAGATAACTGGACTAAACCTCGGATGGATGAATCCTTTGGTCGAATACCTAAAATTCGACATCCTCCCCAAAGAGGAAAAAGAGGCTACGAAAATCCGGAGGGAAGCACAATACTACACTCTAGTGAAAAATATTCTCTATAAAAGAGGAATATCAACACCATTGTTGAAGTGCGTACCGACCTCGAGGAACACTAAAGTACTAGAAGAGGTTCATAACGGGATCTGCAGAAACTATCTCAGAGCCAGGTCGCTAGCCAGGAAAGTAATCCGAGCTGGATTCTACTGGCCGACCTTGCAGAAAGATGCCACAGAATTTGTGAAAAAGTGCCAACCGTGCCAAATGCATGCAAATTTCCACGTGGCTCCCCCCGAGGAGCTAATCAGTGTAACTTCTCCATGGCCCTTTGCAAAATGGGGGATGGATCTGTTAGGTCCTTTTCCCCAGGCCCCAGGACAAGTCAAATACTTGATTGTGGGAATAGACTACTTCACAAAGTGGATAGAAGCAGAACCGTTAGCCACCATCACAGCTCAGAGAAGTCGGAGGTTCCTCTACAAAAATATCATCACAAGGTATGGGATACCATATTCCATTACCACAGATAATGGAACCCAGTTCACCGACTCTACCTTCAGAAGCTTGGTGGCCAGTATGAAGATCAAACACCAGTTCACCTCGGTGGAACATCCACAAGCAAATGGACAAGCCGAGGCAGCCAACAAAGTCATACTGGCAGGACTAAAGAAAAGACTACAAGATGCAAAAGGAGCCTGGGCTGAAGAGCTCCCACAAGTGTTATGGGCCTACCGGACGACGCCACAATCTGCCACTGGAGAAACGCCCTTCCGACTCGTCTACAGCGTAGAAGCCATGATACCAGTAGAAATCAACGAACAAAGTCCAAGGGTGATTCTCCATGATGAGATCGGAAACATACAGGGACACAAAGAGGAGCTCAAACTGCTCCCCGAAGTCCGAGAGCAAGCCCAGATAAGAGAAGCAGCGTTGAAACAAAGGATGACTACCAGGTACAACAAAAAAGTCATTCGAAGAAGCTTCACCCCAAACGACTTGGTATTGATCAGAAACGACATTGGAGTCAACAAATCGGGGGAAGAAAAGCTCGCTGCCAACTGGAAAGGACCCTACAAAATTAGTGAAGTCTTAGGAAAAGGTTATTATAAGGTGACCGACCTAAACGGCACCAAGTTACCAAGGTCGTGGCATGCTTGTAAAATGAAAAGGTACTATAGTTAAAAGCGAACTCTACTCCCTGATGTACTCTTTTCCCTACTTCACGATTTTTTCCCAAAAAACAAAGGGTTTTTTCTGAAGAAGGGTTTTTAACGAGGCATCATAGTAGAGCCTAAGGGGAATAGATTACTGAAAACCCTTAGTAGCAGTAAAAGTACATTTCCAAATAAATAAAGATCTTTTACAAATATCTCTTATAAAAATTCCTTCTCGTTTAATTTTTCTTTTTTCTACGAAACGCGCCGACTTAAGCTCGACAAAGCGTGAAAATCCCATGAACCGACCTAGATGGTCGTCATGATAAAACGACGAGGTACAAGTCGGTGTAAAGAGGTTATAAAAGTTGATCGTAAGTTGAAACTCGGAAATACTTCGACTCATAAGTCAAAACGAACAACCGAGTAGAAATACTCGGAAACACTTTGACTCATAAGTCGAAATGAAAAATCGAGTAGAAGAAAAAACGCATCGCAAAAATAACCTAAGTCATAGAAACTCAATAAACCACAAAGTTGAGTATAAGGAATAGTGAAAAAGAGATTGAAAAACCTATTAAAAGGCCAAAAGACTGTCCTAAGTCCTTAAAGCAAAAAAGCTCAAAAAGGACAGACAAGCCAAAGAAAAAGGTTTTTAAAGAAAAGGTCGCAGAAATCTTCCAAAGTGTCAAAAACAAAAAAGCATGCACACAAAAGGTAACTTAAACCCTTATCCAAAAAAGGGGAACCCTTATCCAAAAAAGGGGGATATTTATAAATATTTTGTTTACGGCCTTAAAAGGCCAAAAGTAATGTCAGCATACCACTACCACAACAAATATAAAAAAAGTTTAAAAAGGAGGGGACCCACAGGCCAGGCCCCCATATAGCCAACAAATTGTTTAAACATCACCACCAGGAATAGTCAGATCACCACCAGAGTCGGGAAGAGCAGTCGGAGCGCCATCAGGTCCAGGGAGAGAAGTATCCAAAGGAGACAGAGAGGAGGTTCTGTGAGCCTTCGAGGAACTCGGAGCATCCTTTGGACGAGGAGGGGACTCAATGATTCTCTGCCCCCGAGTCTTCAAATCTGACTCAGAGACAACCTCAGGAGCAGGAGGAGAAACTATGGCACCATCAATGATGACCTTGTCAGGATCTAAAGAAGAGAGATCCAGGTCGGGAGCAAGGACCCCGACCTGTGATGAGCGGATAATTTATACGCTTTTTGGCATAGTTTTTACATAGTTTTTAGTAAGTTCAAGCTACTTTTAGGGATGTTTTCATTAGTTTTTATGTTAAATTCACATTTCTGGACTTTACTATGAGTTTGTGTGTTTTTCTGTGATTTCAGGTAAATTCTGACTGAAATTGAGGGATTTGAGCAAAACTCTGAAAAAGGCTGACAAAAGGACTGCTGATGCTGTTGGATTCTGACCTCCCTGCACTCGAAATGGATTTTCTGGAGCTACAGAACTCTAAATGGCGCGCTCTCAACGGCGTTGGAAAGTAGACATCCAGGGCTTTCCAGCAATATATAATAGTCCATGCTTTATTCGAAGATTGACGACGTAACTTGGCGTTAAACGCCAAGTTCATGCTGCTGTCTGGAGTTAAACGCCAGAAAAACGTCATGATCCGGAGTTGAACGCCCAAAACACGTCATAACTCGAAGTTCAACTCCAAGAGAAGCCTCAGCTCGTGGATTGATCAAGCTCAGCCCAAGCATACACCAAGTGGGCCCCGGAAGTGGATTTATGCATCAATTACTTACTCATGTAAACCCTAGGAGCTAGTTTATTATAAATAGGATGAATTACTAATGTATTAGACATCTTTGGTCTCAGTTTTGTTTTATTCTTCATCTTAGGATATCATTGATCACGTTTAGGGGGCTGGCCATTCGGCCATGCCTGACCCTCTTTTACTTATGTATTTTCAACGGTGGAGTTTCTGCACACCATAGATTAAGGGTGTGGAGCTCTGCTGTACCTCAAGTATGAATGAAATTCTACTTTCTTTTATTCAACTCCTCTTTTATTCTTATTCCAAGATATTCATTTGCACCCAAGAACATGATGAATGTGATGAGTAAATAACCCTCATTATCATTCTCACTCATGAACGCGCGTGATTGACAACCACTTCCGTTCTACATGCAACAGAGCTTGAATGTGTATCTCTTAGATTCCCCAACAGAATCTTCGTGGTATAAGTTAGATAGATGGCGGCATTTATGAGGATCCGGAAAGTCCAACCTTGTCTGTGGTGTTCCGAGTAGGATCCTGGGAATCCGAAAAGTCCAACCTTGTCTGTGGTGTTCCGAGTAGGATTCCGGTAATGAATGACTGTGACGTGCTTCAAACCTGTAACCTGCTGGGCGTTAGTGACAGACGCAAAAGAATCAATGGATTCTATTCCAGTAGGAGCGGGAACCAACCGGTGATTAGCCGTACTGTGACAGAGTGCGTGAGCATTAGCTTTCACTGCGAGGATGGGATGTAGCTATCAACCATGGGTGATGCCTCCAGACTGGTTAGCTGTGCGAGTGACAGCCGCATAGGATATTTCCCCGAGAGGATGAAAGTAGCCACAGCTGATGGTGAACCCCTATACAAAGCTTGCCATGGAAAGGAGTAAGAAGGATTGAGTGGAAGCAGTGGGAAGGCAGACGTCCGTGAGTCATACAGCACCTCCATACACTTATCTGAAATTCTCACCAATGAATCTACATAAGTATTTCTATCCTTTTTATTATTTATTTTCTATTTTATTATTTATTTTCTATTTTATTATTCCTATCCTCGAACCCATAAATAATGTTTAATTCGCCTGACTGAGATCTACAAGGTGACCATAGCTTGCTTCATACCAACAATCTCTGTGGATTCGACCCTTACTCACGTAAGGTTTATTACTTGGACGACCCAGTACACTTGCTGGTTAGTTGAACGGAGTTGTGAATTCAACCAGTGCCATAAATAAGCTTTCATTCAAAATCCAAGAAACATATAATGATGATCACAATTTCGTCCACCATGTTTTTGGCGCCGTTGCCGGGGATTGTTCGAGTATGGACAACTGACGGTTCATCTTGTTGCTCAGATTAGGTAATTTTCTTTTCAAAAATCTTTTTCAAAATTTTTCTTTTCTTTTTCGTTTTCTTCAAAAATATTTTCGAAAAAAATTAATAAAAATCCAAAAAAAAATTAGAAAATCATAAAAATCAAAAATAATTTATGTTTCTTGTTTGAGTATTGAGTCAATTTTTAAGTTTGGTGTCAATTGCATGCTTTTAAAATTTTTCTTGCATTTTTTTTCGAAAATCTCATGCATTCATAGTGTTCTTCATGATCTTCAAGTTGTTCTTGATAAGTCCTCTTGTTTGATCTTGATGATTTCTTGTTTTGTGTTGTTTCTTGTTTCTCATGTGCATCTTTGCATTCATATTTTCCATGCATTAAAGATTTCTAAGTTTGGTGTCTTGCATGTTTTCTTTGCATCAAAAATTTTTTCAAAAATATGTTCTTGATGTTCATCATGATCTTCAAAGTGTTTTTGGTGTTCATCTTGACATTCATAGCATTCTTGCATGCATTCATTGTTTTGATCTAAAAATTTCATGCATTAAGTATTTTTGTTGTTTTTCTCTCTCATAATTAAAAATTCAAAAATAAAAAAAAAATATCTTTTCCTTCTTTCCCTCCAAAATTTCGAAATTTTGGGATTGACTTGGTCAAAAATTTTCAAAATTAGTTATTTCTTACAAGTCAAGTCAAAATTTCAATTTTGAAAATCTTATCTTTCCAAAATCTTTTTCAAAAATCATATCTTTTTCATTTTTTTATAGTTTTCGAAAATTTTAAAAATCTTTTTCAAAATATTTTTCAAAATCTTTTTCTTATCTTTATATCAAATTTTCGAAAATTAGCTAATAATTAATGAGATTGGTTCAAAAATTTGAAGTTTGTTACTTTCTTGTTAAGAAAGGTTCAATCTTTAAGTTCTAAAATCTTATCTTGTAGTCTCTTGTTAGCTAAGTAATTTTAAAAATTGAATCTTTTTCAAAATATCTTTTTATTAAAATTTTTTATCTTATCTTTTATTTTGACTTTTTCAAAAATTTTATATTTTCAAAATTTGGTTTCAAAATATCTTATCTAACTTCTTATCTTCTTATCTTTTTAAATTTTGATTTCAAATCTTTTTCAATCAACTAACTAACTCTTTGTTTGTTTCTTATCTTTTTCAACACCACCTAACTACTTTTCCCTCTCTAATTTTCGAAAATATCTCACCCCTTTTTCAAAAATTCTTTTTAATTAACTAATTGTTTCATGTTTTAATTTTTAATTTTATTTTATATTTAATTTTCGAAAATTACTAATCCTTTTTCAAAATTATTTTCGAAATCTCCCTTCTCTTTTCTTCTTCTATTTAATTATTTAATTACTAACACTTCTCTTCACCTCTCTTCATCCAAAAATCCGAATCTCCTTCTTCATTCTTCTACCCCTTTCTTTTTCTACTAACATAAAGGAATCTCTATACTGTGACATAGAGGATTCCTCTTTCTTTTCTTGTTTTCTTCTCTTTCATATGAGCAGGAACAGGGAAAAAGGCACTCTTGTTGAAATAGATCCAGAACCTGAAAGGACTCTGAAGAGAAAATTAAGAGAAGCTAAATTACAACAATCCAGAAGAAACCTTCTTGAAATTTTCGAACAAGAGAAAGAGATGGCAGCCGAAAATAATAATAATAATGCAAGGAGAATGCTTGGTGACTTCACTAAGCCAACGTCCAAGTTTGATGGAAGAAGCATCTCCATTCCTGCCATTGGAGCCAATAACTTTGAGCTTAAGCCTCAACTAGTTGCTTTAATGCAACAAAACTGCAAGTTCTATGGACTTCCATCTGAAGATCCTTATCAGTTTTTAACTGAGTTCTTGCAGATCTGTGAGACTGTAAAGACAAATGGAGTTGATCCTGAAGTCTACAGACTCATGCTTTTCCCTTTTGCTGTAAGAGACAGAGCTAGAGTATGGTTGGATTCACAACCCAAGGATAGCCTGGACTCATGGGATAAGCTGGTCACTGCCTTCTTGGATAAATTCTTTCCTCCTCAAAAGCTGAGCAAGCTGAGAGTGGATGTTCAAACCTTCAAACAAAAAGATGGTGAATCCCTCTATGAAGCCTGGGAAAGATACAAGCAGCTGACCAAAATATGTCCATCTGACATGTTTTCAGAATGGACCATATTAGATATCTTCTATTATGGTCTCTCTGAATTTTCGAAAATGTCATTGGACCATTCTGCAGGTGGATCTATTCACCTGAAGAAAACGCCTGGAGAGGCTCAAGAACTCATTGACATAGTTGCAAACAACCAGTTCATGTACACTTCTGAGAGGAATTCCGTGAATAATGGGGTACCTCAGAAGAAAGGAGTTCTTAAAATTGATGCTCTGAATGCCATATTGGCTCAGAACAAAATGTTGACTCAACAGGTCAACATAATCTCTCAAAATCTGAATGGATTGCAACATGCATCCAACAGTACTAGAGAGGCAGCTTCTGAAGAAGCTTATGATCCTGAGAACCCTGCCATGGCAGAGGTTAATTACATGGGTGAACCTTATGGAAACACCTATAACTCATCATGGAGAAATCATCCAAATTTCTCATGGAAGGATCAACAAAAACCTCAACAAGGTTTTAACAATGGTGGACGCAATAGGCTGGGCAATAGCAAGCCATATCCATCATCTTCTCAGCAACAGACAGAGAATTCTGAACAAAATACCTCTAATTTAGCCAATATAGTCTCTGATCTGTCAAAGGCCACTTTTAGTTTCATGAATGAAACAAGATCCTCCATTAGAAATCTAGAGGCACAAGTGGGCCAGCTGAGTAAGAAAGTTATTGAAACTCCTCCCAGTATTCTCCCAAGCAATACAGAAGAAAATCCAAAAGGAGAATGCAAGGCCATTGACATAGTCAATATGGCCGAATGCACAAAGGAGGAGGAGGACGAAAATCCTAGTGAGGAAGACCTCCTGGGACGTCCCTCAAGCAAGAAGGAGTTTCCTATTAAGGATCCTGAGGAATCTGAGGCTCATCTAGAGACCATAGAGATTCCTTTGAATCTCCTTCTGCCATTCATGAGCTCTGAAGAATATTCATCCTCTGAAGAGAATGAAGATGTGACTGGAGAGCAAGTTGCTCAATACTTAGGAGCTATCATGAAACTGAATGCCAAGCTGTTTGGTAATGAGACTTGGGAAAGTGAACCTCCCTTGCTCATTAGTGAGCTAGATACTTGGATTCAGAGAACTCTACCTCAAAAGAAACAAGATCCTGGCTAGTTCTTAATACCTTGCACCATTGGCACCATGAGCTTTGAAAAAGCTCTATGTAACCTTGGGTCAGGGATAAATCTTATGCCACTCTCTGTAATGGAGAAGCTGGGAATCATTGAGGTACAACCTGCCTTGTTCTCATTACAATTGGCAGATAAGTCCATAAGACAAGCTTATGGAATAGTAGAGGACGTGCTAGTAAAGGTTGAAGGCCTTTACATCCCTGCTGATTTCATAATCCTAGACACTAGGAAGGAAGATGATGAATGCATCATCCTAGGAAGACCTTTCCTAGCCACAGCAGGAGCTGTGATAGATGTCAACAGAGGTGAGTTAGTCCTTCAATTGAATGAAGACTACCTTGTGTTTCAGGCACATGGCCATCCCTCTGTGACAAAAGAGAGTAAGCATGAAGAGCTTCTCTCAGTTCAGAGTCAAGAAGAGCCCACACAGTCAAACTCTAAGTTTGGTGTTGTGAGGCCACAACCAAACTCTAAGTTTGGTGTTGAGACCCCATATCCAAACTCTAAGTTTGGTGTTGGGACAACTACACACTAAATTGACCTGATCATCATGTGGCTCCATGAGAGCCACTGTCAAGCTACTGACATTAAAGAAGCGCTTGTTGGGAGGCAACCCAATTTTATTTATCTAATTTTATTTTATTTTGTTTCTTTGTTATTTTTGTGTTTAATTAGGTACATGATCATGAGGAGTCACGAAAAAAAATCAAAAAAATTAAAAACAGAGTCAAAAACAGAAGAAAAAAATTTTTCACCCTGGAGGACGCACGGGCTGGCGTTCAACGCCCAGAAGGTGCATCTGGCCGGCGTTCAACGCCAGAACAGAGCACCATTCTGGCGCTGAACGCCAGAAACAAGCAACAACCTGGCGTTAAACGCCAGGAACGTGCACAGAGAGGACAAACTGGCGCTGAACGCCAGGAACAAGCATGAAACTGGCGTTCAACGCCAGAAACATGCATTACATGGGCGTTGAACGCCCAGAACATGCACCAATGGGCGTTTGAACGCCAGAATGATGCATGAAGGCATTTTACATGCCTATTTGGTGCAGGGATGGAATTCCTTGACACCTCAGGATCTGTGGACCCCTACAGGATCACCTCAGGATCTGTGAACCTCACAGGATCCCCACCTACCTCGCCCTCTCTCTCCCCATTCATGGTCATCCCTTCTGTTTTTCATTCACCACTCACCCTTTCCCATAAATCCCACTCACCTTCAAAATTCAAAATTCTTTCCCACCCAATCCCACCCATTTAGCCGAATCCATCTCCCCTCACTCACCTCCATTTTCTTCTTCTTCTTCTTCTTCTTCTCTTCTTTCTTCTCTTGCTCGAGGGCGAGCAATATTTTAAGTTTGGTGTGGTAAAAGCATAGCTTTTTTTGCTTTTCCATTACCATTAATGGCACCTAAGGCCAGAGAAACCTCAAAGGGAAGACAAAAGCTTCCACCTCTGAGTCATGGGAGATGGAAAGACTCATATAAGCTGGAATAGCTCAGTTGGGTAGAACATGTGGCTGCAAATCAAGAGATCCCTGAGATACCTCAGGGGATAAGTTGTCCTCCACACAAATATTGGAAGCAACTAAGGGTGGAACATCATGAGCACTCCATCATTCTCCAAGAAATAAGAGAAGATCAAAGAGCAATGAGGGAGGAGCAACAAAGGCAAGGAAGAGACATAAAGAAGCTCAAAAAGCACCATTGGACCTTCAAGAAGGCGCCACCTTCACTCAGGTGGATTCATTCCTTGTTCTTTATTTCTTTCTGTTTTTCGGTTTTTAATTATTGTGTCTATCTATGTTTTGTGTCTTTATTTCATGATCATTAGTATGTAACCATGCCTTAAAGCTATGAATAAATTCCATTAATCCTTCACCTCTCTTAAAAGAAAAATGTTTTAATTCAAAAGAACAAGAAGTACATAAATTTCTAAAATGGCTATTGAATTTAGTTTAATTATATTGATGTGGTGACAATACTTTTTGTTTTCTGAATGAATGATTGAACAGTGCATATGTCTTTTGATATTGTTGTTTATGAGTGTTAAAATTGTTGGCTCTTGAAAGAATGATGAACAAAGAGAAATGTTATTGATGATCTGAAAAATCATGAAATTGATTCTTGAAGCAAGAAAAAGCAGTGAAAAAAAAAAGAAAAAAAAATGGCTAAAAAGAGTATATAGAAAAAAGAAGGAGCAGTAGAAAAAGCCAATAGCCCTTAAAACCAAAAGGCAAGGGTAAAAAAGGATCCAAGGCTTTGAGCATCAATGGATAGGAGGGCCCAAGGAAATTAAATCCAGGCCTAAGCGGCTAAATCAAGCTGTCCCTAACCATGTGCTTGTGTCATGAAGGTCCAAGTGAAAAGCTTGAGACTGAATGGTTAAAGTCGTGATCCAAGGCAAAAGAGTGTGCTTAAGAGCTCTGGACACCACTAATTGGGGACTTTAGCAAAGCTAAGTCACAATCTGAAAAGGTTCACCCAGTTATGTGTCTGTGGCATTTATGTATCCGGTGGTAATACTGGAAAACAAAATGCTTAGGGCCACAGCCAAGACTCAAAAGTAGCTGTGTTCAAGAATCAACATGCTTAACTAGGAAAGTCAATAACACTATCCAAAATTCTGAGTTCCTAGAGATGCCAATCACTCTGAACTTCAAAGGAAAAAGTGAGATGCCAAAACTGTTCAGAAGCAAAAAGCTACAAGTCCCGCTCATGTAATTAAATTAATATTCATTGATATTTTGGACTTTATAGTATATTCTCTTCTTTTTATCCTATTTGATTTTCAGTTGCTTGGGGACAAGCAACAATTTAAGTTTGGTGTTGTGATGAGCGGATAATTTATACGCTTTTTGGCATAGTTTTTACATAGTTTTTAGTAAGTTCAAGCTACTTTTAGGGATGTTTTCATTAGTTTTTATGTTAAATTCACATTTCTGGACTTTACTATGAGTTTGTGTGTTTTTCTGTGATTTCAGGTAAATTCTGACTAAAATTGAGGGATTTGAGCAAAACTCTGAAAAAGGCTGACAAAAGGACTGCTGATGCTGTTGGATTCTGACCTCCCTGCACTCGAAATGGATTTTCTGGAGCTACAAAACTCTAAATGGCGCGCTCTCAACGGCGTTGGAAAGTAGACATCCAGGGCTTTCCAGCAATATATAATAGTCCATGCTTTATTCGAAGATTGACGACGTAACTTGGCGTTAAACGCCAAGTTCATGCTGCTGTCTGGAGTTAAACGCCAGAAAAACGTCATGATCCGGAGTTGAACGCCCAAAACACGTCATAACTCGAAGTTCAACTCCAAGAGAAGCCTCAGCTCGTGGATTGATCAAGCTCAGCCCAAGCATACACCAAGTGGGCCCCGGAAGTGGATTTATGCATCAATTACTTACTCATGTAAACCCTAGGAGCTAGTTTATTATAAATAGGATGAATTACTAATGTATTAGACATCTTTGGTCTCAGTTTTGTTTTATTCTTCATCTTAGGATATCATTGATCACGTTTAGGGGGCTGGCCATTCGGCCATGCCTGACCCTCTTTTACTTATGTATTTTCAACGGTGGAGTTTCTGCACACCATAGATTAAGGGTGTGGAGCTCTGCTGTACCTCAAGTATGAATGAAATTCTACTTTCTTTTATTCAACTCCTCTTTTATTCTTATTCCAAGATATTCATTTGCACCCAAGAACATGATGAATGTGATGAGTAAATAACCCTCATTATCATTCTCACTCATGAACGCGCGTGATTGACAACCACTTCCGTTCTACATGCAACAGAGCTTGAATGTGTATCTCTTAGATTCCCCAACAGAATCTTCGTGGTATAAGTTAGATAGATGGCGGCATTTATGAGGATCCGGAAAGTCCAACCTTGTCTGTGGTGTTCCGAGTAGGATCCTGGGAATCCGAAAAGTCCAACCTTGTCTGTGGTGTTCCGAGTAGGATTCCGGTAATGAATGACTGTGACGTGCTTCAAACCTGTAACCTGCTGGGCGTTAGTGACAGACGCAAAAGAATCAATGGATTCTATTCCAGTAGGAGCGGGAACCAACCGGTGATTAGCCGTACTGTGACAGAGTGCGTGAGCATTAGCTTTCACTGCGAGGATGGGATGTAGCTATCAACCATGGGTGATGCCTCCAGACTGGTTAGCTGTGCGAGTGACAGCCGCATAGGATATTTCCCCGAGAGGATGAAAGTAGCCACAGCTGATGGTGAACCCCTATACAAAGCTTGCCATGGAAAGGAGTAAGAAGGATTGAGTGGAAGCAGTGGGAAGGCAGACGTCCGTGAGTCATACAGCACCTCCATACACTTATCTGAAATTCTCACCAATGAATCTACATAAGTATTTCTATCCTTTTTATTATTTATTTTCTATTTTATTATTTATTTTCTATTTTATTATTCCTATCCTCGAACCCATAAATAATGTTTAATTCGCCTGACTGAGATCTACAAGGTGACCATAGCTTGCTTCATACCAACAATCTCTGTGGATTCGACCCTTACTCACGTAAGGTTTATTACTTGGACGACCCAGTACACTTGCTGGTTAGTTGAACGGAGTTGTGAATTCAACCAGTGCCATAAATAAGCTTTCATTCAAAATCCAAGAAACATATAATGATGATCACAATTTCGTCCACCAACCTGCTCCTTAAAAATTCTCCATGCCTCCTCGGCTCCTTCAGCAATAGAGTCCTCCAACTCAACGTAAGCATTCCGAGAATTCAACAAGTCCTTCCTCACCTCCACGAGGTCCTTGAACAAGCTCGAATAACTCTCCTGCGCCTTTTTCCTCAAGCCCTCCTCCATATTGCATTGGGCTTGTAACTTGCTCTCCTTCTCCTGAAGACCATCCCTCTCCTCCTTCAACTTAGCGAACTCCTCCTTCAACTCCTTGTCATTTTTCTGATATATGAGAAGCCTTTCCTCTAACTCTTCAACCCTCGAGGTTGAACCCAGAGAGCTAAGAGGAGTCTTCTCAAAAATATCGAGAAACTTGGTGCACACCGCCGCCGCCTTGACACTCTCCTGAGCCAGAATAGTGAGGTGATTCTGGATAGAAACATCATCCATACCTATACGGGTATGAGGATAGATGTATTTTCAGATAAACGCAGGAGCATCCACCTTAGCCTCACCTTCAAAAGAAGAGCTAGACTCTAAAGTCTTACGCTTCTTCTTCTCTAGCTCAGGAGAAGGTCGGGGGGGAGGGGACGGCTGAGAAAAAGCCGAGGAAGAAATAATGATAGGTCGAGAAGGGGTCCCTAAATTTTGAGAAGAAGGAGGAGGAGGAAGAAAGGAGCTAGTTACCCTCGCAGCGCCAGTCCTGGCGCGAGATCTCGCCTTGGCCTCCTGGTATGCGAAATTGTGATCACTACTTTTCACAACTCAAATAATCCCTAGTAATGGCCCCAAAGACTTGGTGCTCAATACCATGGCATAAACACAACTTCGCACAACTAACCAGCAAGTGCACTGGGTCGTCCAAGTAATAAACCTTACGCGAGTAAGGGTCGATCCCACGGAGATTGTTGGTATGAAGCAAGCTATGGTCACCTTGTAAATCTCAGTCAGGCAGACTCAAATGGTTATGGGTGATATATAAATAAAAGATAAAGATAGAGATACTTATGCAATTCATTGGTAAGAACTTCAGATAAGCGAATGGAGATGCTTTGTCCCTTCCGTCTCTCTGCTTTCCTACTGTCTTCATCCAATCATTCTTACTCCTTTCCATGGCAAGCTGTATGCAAGGGTTTCACCGTTGTCAGTGGCTACCTCCCATCCTCTCAGTGGAAATGTTCAACGCACCCTGTCACGGCACGGCTATCCAGCTGTCGGTTCTCGATCATGTCGGAATAGAATCCAGTGATTCTTTTGCGTCTGTCACTAACGCCCCACAATCGCGAGTTTGAAGCTCGTCACAGTCATTCAATCATTGAATCCTACTCAGAATACCACAGACAAGGTTTAGACCTTCTGGATTCTCTTGAATGCCACCATCAATTCTAGCTTATATCACGAAGACTCTGATCTCACGGAATGGCTAGCTCGTTTGTCAGGCGAGCGCTCGGTTGTCAGGCGATCAACCATGCATCGTGTATCAGGAATCCAAGAGATATTCACCCAATCTAGGGTAGAACGGAGGTGGTTGTCAGTCACACGTTCATAGGTGAGAATGATGATGAGTGTCACGGATCATCACATTCATCAAGTTGAAGAACAAGTGATATCTTGGAATAATAACAAGTTGAATTGAATAGAAGAACAATAGTAATTGCATTAATACTCGAGGTACAGCAGAGCTCCACACCTTAATCTATGGTGTGTAGAAACTCCACCGTTGAAAATACATAAGAACAAGGTCTAGGCATGGCCGTGAGGCCAGCCCCCAGTGATCAAAAGATTCAAAGATCTCCAGATGAAAATACAATAGTAAAAGGTCCTATTTATAGGGAACTAGTAGCTTAAGAATTACAAAGATGAGTAAATGACATAAAAATCCACTTCCGGGCCCACTTGGTGTGTGTTTGGGCTGAGCATTGAAGCATTTTCGTGTAGAGACTTCTCTTAGAGTTAAACGCCAGCTTTTGTGCCAGTTTGGGCGTTTAACTCCCACTTTGGTGCCAGTTCCGGCGTTTAACGCTGGGAATTCTGAGGTTGACTTTGGACGCCAGTTTGGGCCATCAAATCTTGAGCAAAGTATGGACTATTATATATTGCTGGAAAGCCCAGGATGTCTACCTTCCAACTCCGTTTAGAGAGCGCCAATTGGGCTTCTGTAGCTCCAGAAAATTCACTTCGAGTGCAGGGAGGTCAGAATCCAACAGCATCTGCAGTCCTTTTCAGTCTCTGAATCAGATTTTTGCTCAGGTCCCTCAATTTCAGCTAGAAAATACCTGAAATCACAGAAAAACACACAAACTCATAGTAAAGTCCAGAAAAGTGAATTTTAATTAAAAACTAATAAAATTATACTAAAAACTAACTAAAACATACTAAAAACATACTAAAAACAATGCCAAAAAGCGTACAAATTATCCGCTCATCACAACACCAAACTTAAATTGTTGCTTGTCCCCAAGCAACTGAAAATCAAATAAGATAAAAAGAAGAGAATATGCAATGAATTCCAAAAATATCTATGAAGATCAGTATTAATTAGATGAGCGGGGCTTTTAGCTTTTTGCCTCTGAACAGTTTTGGCATCTCACTCTATCCTTTGAAATTCAGAATGATTGGCTTCTTTAGGAACTCAGAATCCAGATAGTGTTATTGATTCCCCTAGTTAAGTATGATGATTCTTGAACACAGCTACTTATTGAGTCTTGGCCGTGGCCCAAAGCACTCTGTCTTCCAGTATTACCACCGGATACATACATGCCACAGACACATAATTGGGTGAACCTTTTCAGATTGTGACTCAGCTTTGCTAGAGTCCCCAATTAGAGATGTCCAGGGTTCTTAAGTACACTCTTTTTGCCTTGGATCACAACTTTATTTCTTTCTTTTTCTTTCTTTTTCTCTTTCTCCTTTTTTTCGTTCTTTTTCTCCTTTTTTTTTCGCTTCTTCTCTTTTTTCTCTTTTTTTTTTGTATTCACTACTTTTTCTTGCTTCAAGAATCATTTTTATGATTTTTCAGATCCTCAGTAACATGTCTCCTTTTTCATCATTCTTTCAAGAGCCAACATTCATAAACCACAAATTCAAAAGACATATGCACTGTTTAAGCATACATTCAGAAAACAAAAGTATTGCCACCACATCAAAATAATTAATCTGTTATAAAATTCAAAATTAATGCAATTCTTCTCTTTTTCAATTAAGAACATTTTTCATTTAAGAGAGGTGATGGATTCATAGGACATTCATAACTTTAAGGCATAGGCACTAATGATCATAAGACACAAACATGGATAAACATAAGCATGAAAATTCGAAAAACAAGAAGATAAAGAACAATGAGATTAAAGAACGGGTCCACCTCAGTGATGGCGGCTTGTTCTTCCTCTTGAAGGTCTTATGGAGTGCTTGAGCTCCTCAATGTCTCTTCCTTGTCTTTGTTGCTCCTCTCTCATGATTCTTTGATCCTCTCTAATTTCATGGAGGAGGATGGAATGTTCTTGGTGCTCCACCCTTAGTTGTCCCATGTTGGAACTCAATTCTCCTAGGGAGATGTTGATTTGCTCCCAATAGTTTTGTGGAGGAAGGTGCATCCCTTGAGGCATCTCAGGGATTTCATGATGGGGAATTTCCTCATGCTTGCTCCATCCTTTTCTTAGTGATGGGCTTGAGGTTATGCCTTCTCAGTTGAACCGGCTTCCCTCTTGAATCTCTTCCATTGAGCGCCCTCTTCACAAATGACTGTGAGGACTTGGTCCAACCTTTGATCAAAGTTGACCCTTTTTTTAGTTTGAAAGGGATCTCGGGGATCACCTTCTTCAAAGCCACAATTTCATAGAAGTGGTCTTGATCAAAGTTGCCTTCCCTTTCCTCTTTCTAGAGGTTTCTCCGGCCTTGGATGCCATAAATGGTTATGGAAAAACAAAAAGCAATGCTTTTACCACACCAAACTTAAAAAGTTTGCTCGTCCTCGAGCAAAAGAAGAAAGAAGAGAGTAGAAGATGAAGAAATAGAGGATATGGAGGTGGCTTTGTGGTTCGGCCAAAGGGAGGAGAAGTAGTGTTTAGGGTGTGTGTAAATGAAGGAGTGAAGATGGGTTTATATAGGGGTGAAGAGAGGGGTAGGTGGGGATCCTGTGGGGTCCACAGATCCTGAGGTGTCAAGGAAAATTCAACCCTGCACCAAGTGGCGTGCAAAAATACACTCTGTGCCAATTCTGGCGTTAAACGCCGGGCTGGTGCCCATTTCTGGCATTTAACGCCAGCTTCTTGCCCTTTCCTGGCGTTTAACGCCAGTCTGGTGCCCCTTTCTGGCGTTAAACGCCCAGAATGGTGCCAGACTGGGCGTTAAACGCCCAACTGCTACCCTTACTGGCGTTTAAACGCCAGCAGGATCTTCCTCCAGGGTGTGCTATTTTTCTTCCTGTTTTTCATTCTGTTTTTGCTTTTTCAATTGATTTTGTGACTTCCCATGATCATCAACCTAAAGAAAACATAAAATAACAAGGGAAAATAGATAAAATATAACATTGGGTTGCCTCCCAACAAGCGCTTCTTTAATGTCAATAGCTTGATAGAGGGCTCTCATAGAGCCTCACAGACACTCAGAGCAATGTTGGAACCTCCCAACACCAAACTTAGAGTTTGAATGTGGGGGTTCAACACCAAACTTAGAGTTTGGTTGTGGCCTCCCAACACCATGAGTTTGACTGTGGGGGCTCTGTTTGACTCTATTTTGAGAGAAGCTCTTCATGCTTCCTCTCCATGGTGACAGACTGATATCCTTGTGCCTTAAACACAAAGGATTCTTCATTCACTTGAATGATCAATTCACCTCTGTCAACATCAATCACAGCCTTTGCTGTGGCTAGGAAGGGTCTGCCAAGGATGATGGATTCATCCATGCACTTCCCAGTCTATAGGACTATGAAATCAGCAGGGATGTAATGGTCTTCAATCCTCACCAAAACATCCTCTACAAGTCCATAAGCTTATTTTCTTGAATTGTCTGCCATCTCTAGTGAGATTCTTGCAGCTTGTACCTCAAAGATCCCTAGCTTCTCCATTACAGAGAGAGGCATGAGGTTTATACTTGACCCTAAGTCGCACAGAGCCTTCTTGAAGGTCATGGTGCCTATGGTACAAGGTATTGAAAACTTTCCAGGATCTTGTCTCTTTTGAGGTAATTTCTGCCTAGATAAGTCATCCAGTTCTTTGGTGAGCAAAGAAGGTTCATTCTCCCAAGTCTCATTACCAAATAACTTGTCATTTAGCTTCATGATTGCTCCAAGGTATTTAGCAACTTGCTTTTCAGTGACATACTCATCCTCTTCAGAGGAAGAATACTCATCAGAGCTCATGAATGGCAGAAGTAAGTCCAGTGGAATCTCTATGGTCTCATTTTGAGCCTCAGATTCCCATGGTTCCTCATTAGGGAACTCATTGGAGGCCAGTGGTCGTCCATTGAGGTCTTCCTCAGTGGCGTTCACTGCCTCTCCCTCCTCTCGAAATTCGGCCATGTTGATGGCTTTGCACTCTCCTTCTGGATTTTCTTCTGTATTGCTTGAAAGAGTACTAGGAGGGAGTTCAGTAATTTTCTTACTCAGCTGTCCCACTTGTGCCTCCAGATTCCTAATGGAGGACCTTGTTTCAGTCATGAAACTTTGAGTGGTTTTGATTAGATCAGAGACCATGGTTGCTAAGTCAGAGTGGCTCTGCTTAGAATTCTCTGTCTGTTGCTGAGAAGATGATGGAAAAGGCTTGCCATTGCTAAACCTGTTTCTTCCACCATTGTTGTTGTTGAAACCTTGTTGAGGTCTCTGTTGATCTTTCCATGAGAGATTTGGATGATTTCTCCATGAAGAATTGTAGGTGTTTCCATAGGGTTCTCCCATGTAATTCACCTCTTCCATTGAAGGGTTCTCAGGATCATAAGCTTCTTCTTCAGATGAAGCATCCTTAGTACTGCCTGGTGCATTTTGCATTCCAGACAGACTTTGAGAAATCAAATTGACTTGCTGAGTCAATATTTTGTTCTGAGCCAGTATGGCATTCAGAGTATCAATCTCAAGAACTCCTTTCTTCTGATTTGTCCCATTGTTCACAGGATTCCTTTCAGAAGTGTACATGAATTGGTTATTTGCAACCATTTCAATTAGTTCTTGAGCTTCTGTAGGCGTCTTCTTCAGATGAAGAGATCCTCCAGCAGAGCTATCCAAAGACATCTTGGACAGTTCAGACAGACCATCATAGAAAATACCTATGATGCTCCATTCAGAAAGCATGTCAGAAGGACATTTTCTGATCAATTGTTTGTATTTTTCCCAGGCTTCATAGAGGGATTCTCCATCCTTCTGTCTGAAGGTTTGGACTTCTACTCTAAGCTTACTCAATTTTTGAGGTGGAAAGAACTTTGCCAAGAAGGCATTGACTAGCTTTTCCCAAGAGTTCAGGCTTTCTTTAGGTTGTGAGTCCAACCATATTCTAGCTCTGTCTCTTACAGCAAAAGGGAATAGCATAAGTCTGTAGACCTCAGGGTCAACCCCATTAGTCTTGACAGTGTCACAGACTTGCAAGAATTCAGCTAAAAACCGATGAGGATCTTCCAATGGAAGTCCATGGAACTTGCAATTCTGTTGCATTAGAGAAACTAATTGAGGCTTAAGCTCAAAGTTGTTTGCTCCAATGGCAGGGATAGAGATGCTTCTCCCACAGAAGTCGGGAGTAGGTGCAGTAAAGTCACCCAGCACCTTCCTTGCATTGTTGGCATTATTGTTGTTTTCGGCTACCATGTCTTCTTCTTTGAAGATTTCTGTTAGGTCCTCTATAGAGAGTTGTGCCTTAGCTTCTCTTAGCTTTCGCTTCAAGGTCCTTTCAGGTTCAGGGTCAGCCTCAACAAGAATGCTTTTGTCTTTGCTCCTGCTCATATGAAAGAGAAGAGAACAAGCAAATGTGGAATCCTCTATGTCACAGTATAGAGATTCCTTGAGGTGTTAGAGGAACAGAAAAATAGAAGAGGTAGAAGAATTCGAACTTAGTGAGATAGAGTTCGAATTGTGCATTGAAGAGGAGTGGTACTCCATAAATAGAAGGATGTGAGAAGAGGGGAAGAAATTTTTTTTCGAAAATTAATTAAAAAGATTTTAAAAACATTTTGAAAAAGATTTTGAAGAAGATCTGATTGAAAACTTTTTGAAAAAGATGTGATTTACAAGATATGATTGAAAAGATATGATTTGAAAAACAATTTAAAAAAAGATTTGATTTTAAAAATGAATGACTTGCCTAACAAGAAAAGATATGATTCAAACATTAAACCTCTCTCAACAGAAAAGGCAACATACTTGAAATGTTGAATCAAATCATTAATTGTTAGCAAGTATCTTTGAAAAAGGAAAGAAATTGATTTTGTAAAAGATTTGATTGAAAAGATATGATTTGAAAAAGATTTGATTTTGAAAAACTTTGAAAACTTGAAAAAAATTTGCATTAAAAACAAAATCTTCCCTCTTGTGCCATCCTGGCGTTAAACGCCCAGAATGGTGCACATTCTGGCGTTTAACGCCCAAAGCACTACCCTTTTGGGCGTTAAACGCCCAGCCAGGCACCCTGGCTGGCGTTTAAACGCCAGTTTGCCTTCCTCACTGGGCGTTTTGAACGCCCAGCTTTTTCTGTATAATTCCTCTGCTGCATGTACTGAATCTTCAGTTCCCTGTATTATTGACTTGAAAATAGAACCAAGATCAAATAAACAATGCATGCAAGACACCAAACTTAAAATGAGACACTGGACTTAAACGAGAAACATAAAATATTTTTGGTTTTTATGATTTTGTAATTTTTTTTGGTTTTTTTTCGAAAATTAAGTGGAAGAAGAAAATAAAGGTATCAAAATTCTTAATGAGAATTCCAGGAATCATGCAATATTAGTCTAAAGCTTTAGTCTAAAGGAATTAGACATAGATAGCCAAGGTTCAGCAGGACATTGCATTCAAGAGCTAAATTGATGAGAATCAATCAACTTTGGTGATGATAAGATCATCACCTTGAAACACTAGAATTCATTCTTAAGAACTCTGAAAAATACCTAATCTAAGCAACAAGATGAACCGTCAGTTGTCCATACTCGAAACAATCCCCGGCAACGGCGCCAAAAACTTGGTATGCGAAATTGTGATCACTACTTTTCACAAATCAAATAATCCCTAGTAATGGCCCCAAAGACTTGGTGCTCAATACCATGGCATAAACACAACTTCGCACAACTAACCAGCAAGTGCACTGGGTCGTCCAAGTAATAAACCTTACGCGAGTAAGGGTCGATCCCACGGAGATTGTTGGTATGAAGCAAGCTATGGTCACCTTGCAAATCTCAGTCAGGCAGACTCAAATGGTTATGGGTGATATATAAATAAAAGATAAAGATAGAGATACTTATGCAATTCATTGGTAAGAACTTCAGATAAGCGAATGGAGATGCTTTGTCCCTTCCGTCTCTCTGCTTTCCTACTGTCTTCATCCAATCCTTCTTACTCCTTTCCATGGCAAGCTGTATGCAAGGGTTTCACCGTTCTCAGTGGCTACCTCCCATCCTCTCAGTGGAAATGTTCAACGCACCCTGTCACGGCACGGCTATCCAGTGATTCTTTTGCGTCTGTCACTAACACCCCACAATCGCGAGTTTGAAGCTCGTCACAGTCATTCAATCATTGAATCCTACTCAGAATACCACAGACAAGGTTTAGACCTTCCGGATTCTCTTGAATGCCGCCATCAATTCTAGCTTATACCACGAAGACTCTGATCTCACGGAATGGCTGGCTCGTTTGTCAGGCGAGCGCTCGGTTGTCAAGCAATCAACCATGCATCGTGTATCAGGAATCCAAGAGATATTCACCCAATCTAGGGTAGAACGGAGGTGGTTGTCAGTCACACGTTCATAGGTGAGAATGATGATGAGTGTCACGGATCATCACATTCATCAAGTTGAAGAACAAGTGATATCTTAGAATAAGAACAAGTTGAATTGAATAGAAGAACAATAATAATTGCATTAATACTCGAGGTACAGCAGAGCTCCACACCTTAATCTATGGTGTGTAGAAACTCTACCGTTGAAAATACATAAGAACAAGGTCTAGGCATGGCCGTGAGGCCAGCCCCCAGTGATCAAAAGATTCAAAGATCTCCAGATGAAAATACAATAGTAAAAGGTCCTATTTATAGGGAACTAGTAGCTTAAGAATTACAAAGATGAGTAAATGACATAAAAATCCACTTCCGGGCCCACTTGGTGTGTGTTTGGGCTGAGCATTGAAACATTTTCGTGTAGACACTTCTCTTGGAGTTAAACGCCAGCTTTTATGCCAGTTTGGGCGTTTAACTCCCACTTTGGTGCCAGTTCCGGCGTTTAACGCTGGGAATTCTGAGGTTGACTTTTGACGCCAGTTTGGGCCATCAAATCTTGGGCAAAGTATGAACTATCATATATTGTTGGAAAGCCCAGGATGTCTACTTTCCAACGCCGTTGAGAGCGCGCCAATTGGGCTTCTGTAGCTCCAGAAAATCCACTTCGAGTGCAGGGAGGTCAGAATCCAACAGCATCTGCAATCCTTTTCAGTCTCTGAATCAGATTTTTGCTCAGGTCCCTCAATTTCAGGCAGAAAATACCTGAAATCACAGAAAAACACACAAACACATAGTAAAGTCCAGAAAAGTGAATTTTAATTAAAAACTAATAAAATTATACTAAAAACTAACTAAAACATACTAAAAACATACTAAAAATAATGCCAAAAAGCGTACAAATTATCCGCTCATCACCTTCTGGACTCTCTGGTAAGACTCACTGGAATTCTTCTTCGCCATCTCTGTAAGAAAACAATTAGTAGCCAAAGAGTCAGCGAAATAAGTCGGTAAAAACAAGTCGGAAATAAAGTAGATCAATAAAAAAAGCTACCTAGTTGTGTCTGGACAAAGGTCGGCGACCCCTGGAGAAATTTTTTGGTATCCAAATATGGGGCCATCCCCCACACTTCTCGGAGGAACCCCACAACGGCCGCCTCCACCTCATCCAGGTTGTCCAATCCATATTTCTCACAGGGGGAGGCCTCTAACCAGTATAGAGGAAAGTGAGGAGAAGAATTCTCATCCAAGAAAAAGGGGTGGTGACCCTCTACGGCTTGAACTTTGAAAAAGTAATTTTTGAAGTCATGGAAAGATTCATCAAAAAGGGTGAAGACCCTCCGACCTTGTATAGCTCGGAAGGACACCCACTGCTGCTTGTTATTTTGCCCACTGAAGGGCTTGGTCATGTGGAAAAGAAAAAAGAAAATCCTCAAAGAAGTCGAAAAGTCTAAGGCATGGCTGACAAACTGATAAATTTTCAGAAAACCCCAGGAATTAGGGTGAAGTTGAGTGGGAGCAACTCGGCAGTGACGTAAAATAGCTATTTCAAAATCAGAAATGGAAGAAAAACACCCAAACGGGTAATCATACTCTCATACATATAGAAAAAATGAGGGACCTCCTCAGTGTCCCTCCCGAAACAAACCCGGTCTTCCAGACCCGGGACCACCAATTCATACTTTGGCTTGTCCTCCTCAGAGGTACAAATCCGGTGGTGAGTGCGAAGGTCGGTGATAAACTCGGTATCGACCAAGGGTTCCTCCCCCAAGACCGTAATATCAACCCATTGAGCAAGTACTTCTACAGAAGACATTTTTCCTAAAGATACGATGAAAACCAACAAAGGAAAAAGAAAAAAGAATAAAAAATGAGAGTTCCTAAGGGGGCATGGAATTAAGCAGCCTACAACGTCACCTTCTCTCTTTCTAAAACAAAAATAAAAAGCATGCAAACAGAAGCACTTAGTAAAAGAAGATAAGAAAGAACCAACCTTTGCCTGAAAAGGGGTAGAGGAAGATGGAAGCCTTCAACGAAAGTGTTCCACGAACAGATATGAAAATGCTCCACAGATGAGAAAAAAATTTGAAAAATCGAAGAAACGAAACAACGAAAGAAAGGGAAAACATTTATAAGCACATTAGGGGTATAATGGTAAAAATGGAAGCGGTCATTAATGAATGCACCGTTACCAAGGTAATTAATACCTACGCAAACTCCTAACGGACGCGACATTTGATTAGACGTAACTGTGAAAATCAAAAGTCACGAAAAGTCACGTCGGTTGCGAACGATCACGTCGATTCCCTCACAAGTCCACCACGACCCCGAGTAGAATATTCGAACCCCAGTCTTAAAAGAAATTGGGCTCGAGTAGGGGCACTGTTCATACCCTGGCCCAACGATAAGGCCCAGGTCCAAATGAAAGGCCCAATCCAAAGGGTTGAGCCTCGCCCTGTACCGACCTCCTCCCTACGAAGTCGGTTCTCACCACGACTTATCCTAAAGAAGTCGGGGACGAAGATTAGCTGGCAGATAACCACTCATTCAAATGAGTAACTGCTCCTAAAATCTCTCTACCCACTTCCAGGAGCCATATCTCAACCTCCCTAAGATAAAGGGACGATTATCCACCTTAAATGGCGGAATTACTTCAACGGTGGTTATGGGTTCACCACTATAAATACACTGACACCTCTCAGGTATTTTATAAGCCCAATACTCTCTAGACCTGTCTTACTCCTTGCTGACTTTGGCATGGGAGTGTCTTTGCAGGTACCACCCCCATTCTCTCACACACAAGTCAGAAGGAGGCTCCCAGACGTAAATCAAGTCGGAGACCACCCTCCTCTAGCGCTTGGGTCTCACAAACAAGCCCAACCACTGTCCGGTTCTAGGTAAGCCCCGGAACACCAGGTATTGAGCACGATAACTCTTTATGTACGTATTTCGGATATTCAGTACCCAATTTTTCTTTTATTTTATATCCCGAATGCATCCGAAATGTGTTACAAAGTGCGTGTATCATATCCTAGAAATACACCTTTAATATAGTTATGGACACAATATTCGAGATATGGCATGTTATGTATATTGATAAATATTTGACTATTTATATATTTTGATAAATATTATATTTAATAAATTTAAATAAAAAATTTTATTCTATTATATCATATTTAATTATTCTAATGGTTAATTATTTTATTAAAAACAACGTAAAACAACATATATATATATATATAACTAATTTTTTGCGTTGACAAAAAAATATTTATTGTTACGAGGGTATGACAAATTTAGAGTTTTTTTTGTTTTTATTTTTTATTTTATTATTAATATTTTTTTATATTTTTAAACTGATAAATACGCTCTTCCGTTGCATCATTTAATTTTTGTACAAAATTTTCTGGGCTTATTTTTTACACAAATCATATCATTAGTTAAAAGATTTTGTAAAATTTGTCATCCATATTTTCTATGTCACTAAATAAGTAACAATGGCTATCCCACGAACGTTGATTGTATCTATGCTAGTATCATCTAGTAGAAAATAATGACATAAACGCTTTGTGTTTTCTCCTCTTCTTCTTCTTTTTTTTGTTTTTTTTTTTTTTTGTTGTTTTCTACTTCACCTTGATGCACCTACATTTTAGTGCAAAAATTCTCACCAATTAGCAGGTTTTAATTAGTGCGTGGACACTAACCCCACTTGCCCTTCTTTCTCCTAGCTAAACAAACAGTTGAGGAAGACAATAATTTTTTTACGATATCTCTCAATTTGGCAGGTCAATGACTAATCGTTTGCAAATCTTATCTCTATTTAAGAGTTCAAATCTCAACATTTGATTAAACAACTAGCGAGCTAGCTACTAAACCAAATTAAGATAATAAATTTTTTTTTTTGGTGACACAAAACAATAAGTTTTTTTTTTATGATAACAAGACAATAAGTTTTAATTACATAAAAGTTACTCACTTGAACCTTTTCTTTGTGTGTGATATTTCCAATTTCAGGGTCCACCTCATTTCAACTCAGTTATTGTTTATTCATCTTGGTCTAAAATTGCCAAAATTCAAGATAAATTAATATAGTAGACTCCCGAACCCAAAATATATAGCTTTTGGGCCTTTATGAATCCATTAGACAAATATTGGTATCATCAATAAATTAGAAGTATCTAGCCCAAAAATAAAAAAGTTCGAGTATAAATTACCAATAAATAAATAAAATACAAGTATTAACTAACTTGGGTTGGTCAAGTACTTAGATCATTTGTACATTTAAATAAGTATTGAAAACTCAAATTCTGTTTTGTGCATGCAGCAATTTATTAACCAACGACAGACTCTTGATCTTTGCGTACAAATGATGACCCGATTAGTTTGCGTACGTATTAATTTTTGGTCTGGCGAACTTAGAAATACCGTAGACAACCAAAAAATAATAATAAAATACAAGTATTGTCCGAAGAGTTTACCGTGGTTTTGAACATTGGCATTTACTCATAAAAAAAAAGAGAACATTGATATTCATAAATAAAAAATATATATTATTTGCATATCAGAATCAATTACAAAAAGAACCCATTATGTATTGTATATAAATAAATGTGTAATTTAACTCATTACTAATTTTAGTAGCTACTTTTAGTAAACACCTAACATGGTTACATGACTTGCATCATTTTTTGTGTACATCTTTCTTGAATTTTTTTTTTCTTTTATAGTATAAAAGACGAGTCTTTTATATTTTTCCACTTCTTATCAATCACTTATACAAGCAAAATGTAAGCAAAAATAATGCGTATATCATTACTCATCAGTCAAAGAGAGTCATGATACTTATTACATCCTTGTACGTACTAATAGGTTTTGGAACATGTGGATATTGATCGAAGGTGTATGTTGAAGCAAACAACAGAAGCATGCTTCAGTTTCATTTCCTAAATCCTGTATTGAAAAAAGATTACTGGTTAACTAGTCCAGCAAGTTAAGGTCCATCATTGGTTTATATCTATATGATTTTGCGATTAGGTGTGAACAATAAATAAACATTCGCACTCAGCCTTACTCAACTTTTACAAGAGAGATGGTTGACTAAGAACCAAATTCTTGAATACATGATCATTGGGGCTCTAATACTATGTGATAGTTGCTCAGAATTGGTTAAGTGTTCAATTATTGGACTGATCCAGCACAAGAGTCAAAACTCAAAACAAAAATTTGTTGTGTGTAAATATCTAACATGATATTAAAGAGTATCACATCTTAGGATCAATTGAATACAAGATTATAAGGCCTTGATAATTATGCACAAAGTAGCAATCTTTCTCTTGGATTGAGAAATTTTGTATTCCTTAACACTGGATAAGTCAGACAATTATCTTGTAGCAACAGTTTTGAGGCAGAAAAACAAAATCCTACGCAAAACTGCAACAAAATTTTGAAACTGCTCTTTTACAAAAAGCATACTATGCCAAGTTAAGAATCACTAGATGTTGATCAAAGTATTAAACGGGGCCTCCTAATTCTACCAAGAAAATTATGAAAGCTGGCCTCAAGCTTGCTTCATCACCCAAAAAGGGAAAAAGGTAAATACAACGCATATTTTCCCGGAAATCAGTCAAGAGCATATGACGTGGCGGAAATTGGCGGATTAAGAATTATTAAGAAAAATAGCGTTGCAAGTACAACTCTTAACTAGCAAAATTCCACTTGTCAATTTAAAAAAGGGTTGTCACAAATTTTAGAAATAAAATATTGGGAGTATGAGTTTCAAGTCGTCTCCCAACGAGTTGCAGAAAGATTTGCTATTTTACTAATCAGAGATTTTTCAAAATAGTTTTGAGTTTGGTAAACAGGAAATTAAATTAGAGAATTTCTGTAATTTAAATAAAAATCTTGACCGGAAAGAAAATTAATCGAAAGTTCTATCCTTGATAGAATTTTCTCAAAATCAATTAATAATTAGTAGTTGTTTCTACTTAGTTAACCTTCAACGAATGAAAGAAAGTCAAGTTAAAAGTCAACTTTTATTCACAAGTCCTAATCCTCTCCCTTGGGAAGGATTAGAGTTAGTGACTAACAAGCCAACCAACAACAAACTAATTACAAATGAACTCTTGAGTATTCCAACTCAATGTTCTCCTTTTAATCAACTCCCAATCAAATTAAGAAACTACTCCATTATAATAAATGAAGACTTCACAAAATAAAAAGGGGAAATAAAAAGAGACATGATAAACAATAATCAAAGAGATTAATTAAAAATAAAATAGTGTTTGTATTAAAAAATGAAGGACCACCTATTAGCTATCACTTCAAATCTAGATTAATACAAAACTCCTTATACAAATCAAAATGTTGTTCCCATTTTGACATATGTTTCTTTAGTAGATTACATGCCTCTAAACCTTGAGGTTCCGAGTTTTCCAATGAAGCATTAAGCCTCAACTCAACAGGGCAATGATCATCAAATACCTCGCCTTCATGAAGTTTTGTCTGCTCTCCAGGCTTCCGGACATGGAACATAAATGTATCATAAATTCCATCACTATAAACAGAGTTCTCCGTAACAAAATCTTTAGTGGAGCAATTGAATGCAATTGGCCGATATGACAAAAAAGATTTTCGTTTCAAGGAACCATCCCAAGCTTCCTCTTGATCATGAGAAAGAGATACTGCATCATCATTGAGGTCCATAGAGCCATGTGTTGAAACAGTGATGTCACTTGCCACCTTCATTACTTCATTGTACTTAAGTCCAAGCTCCGCTTCTACTGAAAACTCATCATCTTCCAAACTTGAGCAACCATTGTAAAATTCATTTAGCACAAGTAGAAAAGGAAATGGCCTAACTGGACCCACAATGTCATCGTTGCTGTGGCATGAAGATTTCCGTAAGAAGAATGGAGGCAACTGAGGAAGGTCAGGTAAAGCTAAAAAATCTAGCGCTATCTTATGCTTGTTTACAAGTTGCGGACATTCAGAATAATTCAAAAATGCCAATTGCAATATCTCCATCGGCAAGTCAGGCCAAAGTCTCTTCAAAGCAACTTCATGAACGCTTGTGGGTAATTTTATATCTTTAAAGACAGCAATAATTGCAGCAGACGATCTTAACCGACCAAACCCATAGGCATTTAATTTCTCGCATAAAAACTCATGCACTTCAGTAGCAGAAGATTCCTTCCATCGAGTTTGCATATGAATCTTTTCTAGTTTCCTATGTAGTGATTTAGTAAGACTATCGCTTACATATGCCTGAAAGTAGGCCAATTTTAGGTAATGAAATCTTTTTGGAAATTTGTATTCCTCCTCGCTTAAGGGATGCAAGTGTTTGTCCAAATATAATTCTTGTTTCTGGCAGTAATCTAAGTTCCTAGCTGGAACCGGAGAAGAATGATATCTTTGCAATTCAAACTTTCCTGATGACAATAGCCTTATCAGTGTAAATCCACCATTTTCATCTGGTTCACAAAGTAAGGCAGCCAGGTCATTGCTTAAAATTCCAAAACCCAAGACAATCTCTTTCTTCAGCTGGCAATCAATCCATTCAGGAAGAGCATCCTTTGACAGCTCTTCCCTTTTCAAGGCCACAACTTCATAGAAGTGGTCTTGATGCACCCTTGAGATGAATCTCTCCATCTCCCATGACTCGGAGGTGGAAGCTTTTGCCTTCCCTTTCCTCTTTCTAGAGGTTTCTCCGGCCTTGGATGCCATAAATGGTTATGGAAAAACAAAAAGCAATGCTTTTACCACACCAAACTTAAAAGGTTTGCTCGTCCTCGAGCAAAAGAAGAAAGAAGAGAGTAGAAGAAGAAGGAATGAGGAAGAAGGGAATGGCTTTTGTGTTCGGCCAAAGAGGGGGAGAAGTGGTGTTTAGGTTGTGTGAAAATGAAGGGTTGAAGAAGGGTATATATAGGGGAGGAGAGGCTTATGGTTCGGTCATGTGAGGGTGGGTTTGGGTGGGAAAGTGGTTTGAATTTTGAATGGTGAGGTAGGTGGGGTTTATGAAGGATGGATGTGAGTGGTGAAGAGAAAGAAGGGATTTGATAGGTGAAGGGTTTTTGGGAAAGAGGTATTGAGGTGATTGGTGAATGGGTGAAGAAGAGAGAGTGGTGGGGTTGGTGGGGATCCTGTGGGGTCCACAGATCCTGTGGTGTCAAGGAAAAGTCATCCCTGCACCAAATGGCATTCAAAATCACGTTTTGAGCCATTTCTGGCGTTAAACGCCGGGCTGGTGCCCATTCCTGGCGTTTAACGCCAGGTTCTTGCCCTTTTCTGGCGTTTAACGCCAGTCTGGTGCCCCTTTCTGGCGTTAAACGCCCAGAATGGTGCCAGACTGGGCGTTAAACGCCCAACTGCTAGCCTCACTGGCGTTTAAACGCCAGTGGGTTCTTCCTCTAGGGTGTGCTGTTTTTCTTCCTGTTTTTCATTCTATTTTTGCTTTTTCAATTGATTTTGTGTCTTCTTATGATCATCAACCTACAAAAAATATAAAATAACAAAAGAAAATAGTCAAAATATAACATTGGGTTGCCTCCCAACAAGCGCTTCTTTAATGTCAGTAGCTTGACAGATGGCTCTCATGGAGCCTCAGAAATGCTCAGAGCTATGTTGGAAACTCCCAACACCAAACTTAGTGTTTGAATGTGGGGGTTCAACACCAAACTTAGAGTTTGGTTGTGGCCTCCCAACACCAAACTTAGAGTTTGACTGTGGGGGCTCTGTTTGACTCTGATTTGAGAGAAGCTCTTCATGCTTCCTCTCCGTGGTGACAGAGGGATATCCTTGAGCCTTAAACACAAAGGATTCTTCATTCACTTGAATGATCAGTTCGCCCCTATCAACATCAATCACAGCCTTTGCTGTGGCTAGGAAGGGTCTGCCAAGGATGATGGTTTCATCCATGCACTTCCCAGTCTCTAGGACTATGAAATCAGCAGGGATGTAATGGTCTTCAATCTTTACCAAAACATCCTCTACAAGTCCATGAGCTTGTTTTCTTGAGTTGTCTGCCATCTCTAATGAGATTCTTGCAGCTTGCACCTCAAAGATCCCTAGCTTCTCCATTACAGAGAGAGGCATGAGGTTTACACTTGACCCTAAGTCACACAGAGCCTTCTTGAAGGTCATGGTGCCTATGGTACAAGGTATTGAAAACTTCCCAGGATCTTGTCTCTTTTGAGGTAATTTCTGCCTAGACAAGTCATCCAGTTCTTTGGTGAGCAAAGGAGGTTCATTCTCCCAAGTCTCATTTCCAAATAACTTGTCATTTAGCTTCATGATTGCTCCAAGGTATTTAGCAACTTGCTCTTCAGTGACATACTCATCCTCTTCAGAGGAAGAATACTCATCAGAGCTCATGAATGGCAGAAGTAAGTCCAATGGAATCTCTATGGTCTCATTTTGATCCTCAGATTCCCATGGTTCCTCATTGGGGAACTCAATGGAGGTCAGTGCACGCCCATTGAGGTCTTCCTCAGTGGCGTCCACTTCCTCTTCCTCCTCTCCAAATTCGGCCATATTGATGGCCTTGCACTCTCCTTTTGGATTTTCTTCTGTGTTGCTTGGGAGAGTACTAGGAGGGAGTTCAGTAACTTTCTTGCTCAGCTGTCCCACTTGTGCCTCCAAATTCCTAATGGAGGACCTTGTTTCAGTCATGAAACTTTGAGTGGTTTTGATTAGATCAGAGACCATGGTTGCTAAGTCAGAGGGGTTCTGCTTAGAATTCTCTGTCTGTTGCTGAGAAGATGATGGAAAAGGCTTGCCATTGCTAAACCTATTTCTTCCACCATTATTGTTGTTGAAACCTTGTTGAGGTCTCTCTTGATTCTTCCATGAGAAATTTGGGTGATTTCTCCATGAAGAATTATAGGTGTTTCCATAGGGTTCTCCTAAGTAATTCACCTCTTCCATTGAAGGGTTCTCAGGATCATATGCTTCTTCTTCAGATGAAGCATCCTTAGTACTGCTTGGTGCATTTTGCATTCCAGACAGACTTTGAGAAATCAAATTGACTTGTTGAGTCAATATCTTGTTCTGAGCCAATATGGCATTCAGAGCATCAATCTCAAGAACTCCTTTCTTCTGATTTGTCCCATTGTTCACAGGATTCCTTTCAGAAGTGTACATGAATTGGTTATTTGCAACCATTTCAATTAGCTCTTGAGCTTCTGTAGGCGTCTTCTTCAAATGAAGAGATCCTCCAGCAGAGCTATCCAAAGACATCTTGGATAGTTCAGAGAGACCATCATAGAAAATACCTATGATGCTCCATTCAGAAAGCATGTCAGATGGACATTTTCTGATCAATTGTTTGTATCTTTCCCAAGCTTCATAGAGGGATTCTCCATCCTTCTGTCTGAAGGTTTAGACTTCCACTCTAAGCTTACTCAATTTTTGAGGTGGAAAGAACTTTGCCAAAAAGGCATTGACTAGCTTTTCCCATGAGTCCAGGCTTTCTTTAGGTTGTGAGTCCAACCATGTCCTAGCTCTGTCTCTTACAGCAAAAGGGAATAGCATAAGTCTGTAGACCTCAGGGTCAACCCCATTAGTCTTGACAGTGTCACAGATTTGCAAGAATTCAGCTAAGAACTGATGAGGATCTTCCAATGGAAGTCCATGGAACTTGCAATTCTGTTGCATTAGAGAAACTAATTGAGGCTTAAGCTCAAAGTTGTTTGCTCCAATGGCAGGGATAGAGATGCTTCTCCCATAGAAGTCGGGAGTAGGTGCAGTAAAGTCACCCAGCACCTTCCTTGCATTGTTTGCATTGTTGTTATTTTCAGCTGCCATGTCTTCTTCTTCTTTGAAGATTTCTGTTAGGTCCTCTACAGAGAGTTGTGCCTTAGCTTCTCTTAGCTTTCGCTTCAAGGTCCTTTCAGGTTCAGGGTCAGCTTCAACAAGAATACCTTTGTCTCTGCTCCTGCTCATATGAAAGAGAAGAGAACAAGAAAATGTGGAATCCTCTATGTCACAGTATAGAGATTCCTTGAGGTGTCAGAAGAACAGAAAAATAGAAGAAAGAGGTAGAAGAATTCGAACTAAATCAGAGAGAGTTCGAATTGTGCATTGAGAAGGAGTGGTACTCCATAAATAGAAGGATGTGGGAAGAGGGGAAGAGAATTTTCGAAAATTAAGTTAAAGAAATTGAAAACATTTTGAAAAACACTAATTAATTTTCGAAAATAAGAGTGGGAAATAATTCAAGTGATTTTTGAAAAAGATTTTGAAATTTGAAGTCAAAAAGATTTGATTGAAAGCTATTTTGAAAAAGATGAGGTTAAGAAGATATGATTGATTTTAAAAATATGTGATTGAGAAAATATGATTTGAAAACAATTTAAAAAAAAGATTTGAAAAAAGAAAAAAAAATTAATGACTTGCCTAACAAGAAAAGATATGATTCAAACATTAAACCTTTCTCAACAGAAAAGGCAACATACTTGAAATGTTCAATCAAATCATTAATTGTTAGCAAGTATCTTTGAAAAAGGAAAGAAATTGATTTTGAAAACATTTGATTGAAAAGATATGATTTGAAAAAGATTTGATTTTGAAAACTTTGAAAACTTGAAAAAAATTGATTTGAAAACAAAATCCTCCCCCTTGTGCCATCCTGGCGTTAAACGCCCAGAATGGTATCCATTCTGGCGTTTAACGCCCAAAATGCTACCTTTTTGGGCGTTAAACGCCCAACCAGGTACCCTGGCTGGCGTTTAAACGCCAGTCTGTCCTTCTTCACTGGGCGTTTTGAACGCCCAGCTTTTTCTGTGTAATTCCTCTGCTGCATGTTCTGAATCTTCAGTTCCCTGTACTATTGACTTGAAAATAGAACCAAGATCAAATAAACAATACATGCAAGACACCAAACTTAAAATTAGACACTAGACTCAAACAAGAAACATAAAATATTTTTGGTTTTTTTTATTTTTGAAATTTTTTTGTGTTTTTTTTTTCGAGAATTATATGGAAATAGAAAATAAAAGTTTCAGAATTCTCACTGGTAGATGATTGGGGGAAAGTTCTGTAAGACCATAAGACTGAGGCTAGTTCGTCTGCCTATGAGCCTTTCTTCCCTTCAAGCCGTTTCTTTAGCCCTTTTAAGAATTTTGTTGGCTGCTTCTACCTGGCCGTTGCTCTGGACGTGCTCGACTGAGGAGAACCTTTTCTTGATTCCTAGTCCTGAGAGGAATTCTTTGAACTTCTTGTCGGTTAATTGTGTCCCATTATCCGATATGACGAATTCTGGGATTCCAAATCTGGTGACTACTTGCCTCCACATGAACTTTTGACAATTTGTTGAAGATATGCTAGCTAGCGGTTCGGCTTCTACCCAATTGGTGTAGTAATCTATGGCTACTATCAAGTATTTTACTTGTCCTGGCCCGTGTGGGAATGGCCCTAAGAGGTCGACTCCCCATTGGGCGAAAGGTCAGGGTGCTATCATCAGGCTGAGTTCTTCAGGTGGGGCTTTGTGGAAGTTGGAGTTTTCTTGGTATTTTTTGCATTTCTTGACGAACCCTTGAGCGTCCGACATCATTGTGGGCCAGTAATATCCTGCAAGGATAATCTTCCTTGCCAACAACCTTCCTCTGATATGGTGACCACAATACCCCTCATGGACTTCGCTTAGGACGTAGTTCATTTGGTCGGGGCGTAGGCACTTGACTAGGGGTTGGTAGAGCCCTCGCTTGTACAGCTGTCCCTGTATGATCACATACTTGGGTGCTTCCCTCTTTGTAGCTTGTGCTTTTTTCTCGTTCTCAGGAATTTCGCCGTGCTCCAAGTATCGGAGGATAGGGTCAATCCATGAGGGGGGCTCGGCGTTTGGGTTGCACACAAGATGATTGCTGGTTCGGTTGCCAGTCCTTGGATTAGAGACCTATTCCCCGTCCCAGGCTTGGTGCTTGTTAGCTTGGAAAGGAGATCTGCTTGGGGTTTCTCTCTCTAGGGACATGCTGGATTACGACTTCTTCTAAGCTTTTGCATAGCTCTTTTACCTTTTCTAGTTACTTTTGTAGTAGTGTGTCTCTAGCCTGGTAGCTGCCGTTTATCTGGGAGGTGACTGGTGCGCGAAATTGTGATCACTACACAACTTTGCACAACTAACCAGCAAGTGCACTGGGTCGTCCAAGTAATACCTTACGCGAGTAAGGGTCGATCCCACGGAGACTGTTGGTATGAAGCAAGCTATGGTCACCTTGTAAATCTTAGTCAGGCAGACTCAAATGGGTATAGTGATATACGAATAAAGCATAAAGATAAAGATAGAGGTACTTATGTAATTCATTGGTAGGAACTTCAGATAAGCGTATGAAGATGCCTTCCCTTCCGTCTCTCTGCTTTCCTACTGTCTTCATCCAATCCTTCTTACTCCTTTCCATGGCAAGCTTATGTAGGGTTTCACCGTTGTCAGTGGCTACCTCCCATCCTCTCAGTGAAAATGTTCCTATGCTCTGTCACAGCATATGGCTAATCAGCTGTCGGTTCTCGGTCAGGTCGGAATAGAATCCAGTGATTCTTTTGCGTCTGTCACTAACGCCCCGCCTGCTAGGAGTTTGAAGCACGTCACAGTCATTCAATCATTGAATCCTACTCAGAATACCACAGACAAGGTTTAGACCTTCCGGATTCTCTTGAATGCCGCCATCTGTTCTCGCCTATACCACGAAGACTCTGATCTCACGGAATGGCTGGCTCGTTTGTCAGGCGAGCACTCGGTTGTCAGGCGATCAACCATGCATCGTGTATCAGGAATCCAAGAGATATTCACTAGAGCCTTGGTTGCTCGTAGAACAAAAGTGGTTGTCAGTCACCTTGTTCATAGGTGAGAATGATGATGAGTGTCACGGATCATCACATTCATCAAGTTGAAGAACAAGTGATATCTTGGACAAAGAACAAGCGGAATTGAATAGAAGAACAATAGTAATTGCATTAATACTCGAGGTACAGCAGAGCTCCACACCTTAATCTATGGTGTGTAGAAACTCCACCGTTGAAAATACATAAGAACAAGGTCTAGGCATGGCCGAATGGCCAGCCTCCCAATGATCTAAGAACTAGATGTCCAAAGATTCCAAGATGAAAATACAATAGCAAAAGGTCCTACTTATAGAAAACTAGTAGCCTAAGGTTTACAAAGATGAGTAAATGACATAAAAATCCACTTCCGGGCCCACTTGGTGTGTGCTTGGGCTGAGCAATGAAGCAATTTCGTGTAGAGACTCTTCTTGGAGTTAAACGCCAGCTTTTATGCCAGTTTGGGCGTTTAACTCCCATTTAGGTGCCAGTTTCGGCGTTTAACGCTGGAATTCCTGAGGGTGACTTTGAACGCCAGTTTGGGCCATCAAATCTTGGGCAAAGTATGGACTATCATATATTGCTGGAAAGCCCAGGATGTCTACTTTCTAACGCCGTTGAGAGCGCGCCAATTGGGCTTCTGTAGCTCCAGAAAATCCACTTCGAGTGCAGGGAGGTCAGAATCCAACAGCATCTGCAGTCCTTTTCAGTCTCTGGATCAGATTTTTGCTCAGGTCCCTCAATTTCAGCCAGAAAATACCTGAAATCACAGAAAAACACACAAACTCATAGTAAAGTCCAGAAAAGTGAATTTTAACTAAAAACTAATAAAAATATGCTAAAAACTAACTAGATCATACTAAAAACATACTAAAAACAATGCCAAAAAGGGTACAAATTATCCGCTCATCAGTGACGATCTGGGAGTCACTGGTAACTTCTATCCTTGATGCTCCGACCTCTTTAGCTAGGACTAACCCTCCTATTACTGCTTCGTATTCTGCCTGGTTGTTGAAGACTGGGAAATCGAATTTGATCGATTGTTCGTAAGCTACTCCTACCGAGTTCTCAAGGATGATGCCAGCTCCTCCGAACATTTGGTTGGATGCTCTGTCAACGTGGAGTTTCCACCGTGTGTTCGGTGTGTCGGGTGAGTCACCAATGACCTCTACCAGAAAATCTGCCATTGCTTGGGCTTTGATTGCCTGCCTGGGTTCGTCTTGCAAGTTATATTGAGACAGCTCTACTGCCCATGCCATCATTCTTCCCGTGAGGTCGGGTTTCTGAAGGACTTGCCGAATAGCCTGGTCAGTTCTCAGGATGATTACTTACCCTTGGAAGTACTGTTTTAGCCTTCTTGACGAGGTCAGTAGGGCGTAGGCCAATTTTTTCAACTTGGTGTACTTCAACTCCTCCCCTTGGAGTACCTTACTGATGAAGTATATTGGGCGTTGAGTCTTGTCTTCTTTTCGGACAAGGACTTCCATCATGGCTTGTGTGGTCACCGCCAAGTATAAGTACAAAGGTTCTCCTTCTCTGGGTCTGCTGAGCACGGGAGGTTCTGAGAGTATCTTTTTGAAATGGCTGAATGCTTCTTCGCATGTCGGGGTCCACTCAAAGGTGATCCCTTTCTTCATTAGGTTGGAGAACAGGATGGCTTTTTTTGCCGAGGCTTCGAGGAAGCGGGATAAAGCCGTAAGTTTCCCAGTAAGTCGCTGCACATCTTTGATGCACCCTGGGCTCGTCATTTTGAGCACGGCTTCGCACTTGTCTGGGTTGGCCTCCACCCCCTTTTGCGTTATCATGAAGCCTAGGAATTTCCCTGCTTTCATGGAAAACGCACACTTAAGTGGGTTGAGCCGCATCTTGAACTTTCTTAGTGCCTTGAAGACAGCTTGGAGGTCGTCTATAAGACTGTTCGGTTCTACTGTTTTTACCAAGATGTCATCGACGTAAACTTCTACTGTCTTGCCGATGAGGTCGTGAAAGACCTTGCTTATTAGCCTTTGGTAGGTGGCTCCTGCGTTCTTCAACCCAAATGGCATTACCTCGTAGCAATAGGTACCTCCTGGAGTTATGAACGCTGTTTTGTCTTCGTCAAGTCGGTGCATCAGGATCTGGTTATAACCGGAGTATGCATCCATGAAGCTGAGGAAACGATATCCTACCGCTGAGTCTACCAAGGTGTCGATGTTGGGGAGGGGGAAAGAGTCTTTGGGACATGCTTTGTTCAGGTCAGAATAGTCGACACACATTATCTACCTTTCGCTGCCTTTTTTGAGCGGGACGATGTTGGACATCTGATGAGCGGATAATTTGTATGCTTTTGGCATTATTTTTAGTATGTTTTTAGTATCTTTTAGTTAGTTTTTAGTATATTTTTATTAGTTTTTAGTTAAAATTCACTTTTCTGGACTTTACTATGAGTTTGTGTGTTTTTCTGTGATTTCAGGTATTTTCTGGCTGAAATTGAGGGACCTGAGCAAAAATTTGATCCAGAGACTCAAAAGGACTGCAGATGCTGTTGGATTCTGACCTCCCTGCACTCGAAGTGGATTTTCTGGAGCTACAGAAGCCCAATTGGCGCGCTCTCAACGGCGTTGGAAAGTAGACATCTTGGGCTTTCCAGCAATATATAATAGTCCATACTTTGCCCAAGATTTGATGGCCCAAACCGGCGTTCAAAGTCACCTCAAGAAATTCCAGCGTTAAACGCCGGAACTGGCACCTAATTGGGAGTTAAACGCCCAAACTGGCACTAAAGCTGGCGTTTAACTCCAAGGAGAGTCTCTACACGAAAAAAGCTTCATTGCTCAGCCCAAGCACACACCAAGTGGGCCCGGAAGTGGATTTTTATGTCATTTACTCATCTATGTACTAGTTTTCTATAAGTAGGACCTTTTACTATTGTATTGACGGAGACTTTTGGTAGCTATCTTTGTTTTATGCTATCTTAGGCCTTTGGAGGCTGGCCATTCGGCCATGCCTAGACCTTGTTCTTATGTATTTTCAACGGTGGAGTTTCTACACACCATAGATTAAGGTGTGGAGCTCTGCTGTACCTCGAGTATTAATGCAATTACTATTGTTCTTCCATTCAATTCCACTTGTTCTTTGTCCAAGATATCACTTGTTCTTCAATATGATGAAGGTGATGATTGACGCCCATCACCATTCTCACTCATGAACAAGGTGACTGACAACCATTCTTGTTCTACAAGCATCTGAGGCTTAGTGAATATCTCTTGGATTCCCGATTGCACGATGCATGGTTGATCGCCTGACAACCGAGTGCTCGCCTGACAAACGAGCCAACCATTCCGTGAGATCAGAGTCTTCGTGGTATAGGCAAGAACTGATGGCAGCATTCAAGAGAATCCGGAAGGTCTAACCTTGTCTGTGGTATTCTGAGTAGGATTCAATGATTGAATGACTGTGACGTGCTTCAAACCTGTAACCTACTGGGCGTTAGTGACAGACGCAAAAGAGTGATTCTATTCCGGTAGGGGAGGGAACCAAACCGGTGATTGGCAGTACTGTGACAGAGTGCGTGCATTAGCTTTCACTGCGCGGATGGGAGGTAGCTGCTGACAACAGTGAAACCCTACACGAGCTTGCCATGGAAAGGAGTAAGAAGGATTGGATGAAGGCAGTAGGAAAGCAGAGAGACGGAAGGGAAGGCATCTTCATACGCTTGTCTGAAGCTCTTACACCAATGTTATACATAAGTATCACTATCTTTATCTTTTATGTTATTTTCGTTCATCATCATATATATTTGAGTTTGCCTGACTAAGATTTACAAGATGACCATAGCTTGCTTCAATGCTAACAATCTCCGTGGGATCGACCCTTACTCACGTAAGGTATTACTTGGACGACCCAGTGCACTTGCTGGTTAGTTGTGCGAAGTTGTGTAATGCCATGGTATTGAGCTACCACGTTTTTGGAGCCATTACCGGGGATTATGAGAGTTGTGAAAAAGTATTGTTCACAATTTTGCGCACCAACATCCATGTGGAGTACTCGAGCTCCTTGATGAACCCGGCTTCTAGTAGCCCGGCTGTTTGCTTGGTGACTTCATTGGCCCTTTCCTGGGACATCTTTCTTCGTCGTTGGGCTACTGGCTTGGCGTCTAGTTTGACAGCTAGTCGGTAGGATGCGACTTCGGGATCCAAGCCGGCATGTCTGAGGGTGTCCATGCGAAGAGATCGCCGTTTGCCCTTACGACCTCCATGAGGGGGCCCTTGAGCTCGTGGGGTAGGTTCCTGTTTACGAAGGTAAACTGCTCTGCCGACTTCCCTATTTGGAACTTCTCAATGTCCCCTTCTGGTTCTGGTCTCGGCTTGACTTCCATCCTTACGTCCAAGTCTGCCAAGAACACGCCGGCTGCCTTCTTAGACTCTTTCCTTAGGTAGAGACTGGCGTTGTCGTAGGTGACCGCCGCTTCTATGTCTCCTCTAATGGAGCCAACGGTTCCTTTTTCTGTCACGAACTTTATTGTTAGGAATTTAGTACATATCACGGCTGAAAATTCATTGATGGTCTTTCTTCCTAAAATGATGTTGTAGGCTGTGGAGTCTCTAAGGACTACGAAGTCCGCCATAACCGACCTTTTACCGTCATCGGCTCCAAGGCAGATTGGGAGAGAGATCGTCCCGTCGAGCTTTATATAGTTGTCGCCTAGCCCCATAACCCCGTGCTGGTGACTCTTGAGGTCAGACTCCTTGAGTCCCATGACGTCGAATACGTTCCTGAATAAGATGTTGGAGTTAGCCCCAGTATCGACGAGGATTCGCCTGACTAACCCGGTCCCAACCATTGCCGTGATTACCATTGGGGGGGTTTTAGGGCGATCATAAAACCACTGATCTTCTGGACCGTAGGATATCGTTGGGTCTTCTGCTTGAGGCGGTGGGACCTCTTGTCGAGATAGAAAGGATCCGGGTATCCTTCTTTGCTGCTGATTTAGATTTGGGGGGGGTATCGCGCCTGACCACAACGTTAACCACGAAAGTTGGGGGGTTGTCGGTGTTCCCTGTGGGCTCTTGTCTTGCCTTGACAGTCCGGCTATGATCTTTTTCGGAGCACTCCCGTTCCCGTCTTCTTGGTTCTCGGATGAGTCGGGAGAACTCGCTCAATTTTCCATCCCAGATGGCCTGTTCTAAAGCATCTTTGAGGTCGAAACAGTCTTGGGTCTTGTGACCGAATCCCTTGTGATAATCACAGTAGAGGCTTTTGTTGCCTTCCATTCTCTCTTTCAACGGTCTGGGTCTGGATAGGATTTCCTTGTCCACAATCTACTGATAGACTTCCACTATGGGCGCCGTGAGTGGCGTGTAGTTGGTGAACCTCCCCACCCATGGAGGTTGTTTCGGGTGCTTGGCCGGGGTTCCGTCCCTAGGAGCTTCTTTATATCGGTCGACCTGGGGGCCTGCCAAACTGAGGGGTTCGAGAGCTGCCGTTTATTGGTTGCTACAACCTGACTCACCTCCTTATCATTGATGTATTCCTTGGCCACGCTTTGAATTTCCTGCATGGTCCAGACAAGTTTGGTCGTGAGGTGCTTTCTAAAGTCCTCATTTAGCAGGCTGTTTGTTAGGCAGAGACTAGCAACCGAGTCTGTGAGGCCATCGATTTCCAAGCATTCGTCGTTGAACCTATCCAGAAACTTTCTAGTCGGCTCTCCGGGCTTTTGAGTGACCCCTAGCAAGTTAATCGGGAGCTTTGCCTTGACTATGCGTGTTATGAACCGAGCTAGGAAGCTTTGGGAAATGTCCATGAAGGTCGTGATGGACCCTTGCGAGAGTGCGTTAAACCATCGGACTGCTGGGTCAGCCAGCGTTACAGGAAATGCTCGGCCCCTGACCGCGTCGCCTACCCCTTCCAAATTCATCCACGCTTCAAAGGCTGTGAGGTGCTCCTAGGGGTCCTTAGTCCCTTCGTACCTCATCTCTGTTGGCTTGTCAAAATTTCTCGGAAGCCAGACCTTGAGGATCGAGGGGTGGAAAGGGGTTGCCCCCATGATGACGGATTCCAGCCGTTTCTTGGCTTTTCCCTTTTGGGACTCCCCGTGGCTCTCGGACCTACCTTGGGTAGGTCAGGAGGTCGCTTGTGTGTGCACCTCATCGCATTTTGTTAGGCTCTTCTCTCGGTCTTCGTATCTTCGGGAGGGGGAGCGGGTGCGGGATCGGCTGATGTCTCTGTGGGATCGGCTAACGTCTCCGTGGGATCGACTCCTCGCTGCAAGCTCCCTTTCGAGGTTTTGTACTCGGTGTCTAAGCTCCTGCATAATCTTAGCGCTGTCGGCTCCCGTTCCTCCGAAGGGACGTCTTTCCGGGGTCTTCGTGTAGATTGGTTGGTTTGGCTGAATGGAGGATCGCAGGTGTTCGGCGCCACGAGCCATCGAACTTGCCCTACTCAAGCGGGCCCATCCTCCTTCCCGAAGCTCCTCCGACGTGGGGAGTCGCTCCATGTCTGCTCCAGGATCCCCATAGACGGCGCCAATGTTCGCTACCTGCGAGAGTCGGGTGCTCGGGGGGTCGGGTTGTGATGAGTGGATGAGGCCTTGGGCTGACTTGGATCGGGAGTAGGTGTGTGGGTCAAAATCTGGTGACACCGAAGGTGGCGTGGACGAGGGGGATAACCATCTGCAAGGACACTTCAACGATCAAGTCAGTGTTCGTACGAGGTGAGAGCCAAATTAAGTAAAATGATGCATACCTCGGGGGAAGAGCTGGCCTCTTCCCTTATATACTGTGTTGGGTGGGCCTATAGGTGACCTAGCCCACTGGCCAGGAAACTTCTACGATCTGTCCTGGTCCACGTGGGAGGATCAAGTCGTTCCGGTTTTTGGATCGGGGCTTCGGGTGCTATCCCGAGGGAATCGACCCGACCGGTCGCTGGTCGCGGTGGCGTAGGTCGTACAGATGGTAAGTCGTTCGTGCTTCAGGTCGGGTGTTAGGAACCGACCCGTTGGATTCTCCCTGCTGAGGGATGGTTCAGGCTTGGGTCAGGAATAGTGCCCCGACCCGACTGCCAATCGGGCTAGACCTGCAACGGTCCATAATAGAGAACTAACTTTTTGTTAATGAAGATGTTAATGCTCTTTAATTAGGACCAACAGACTCTTTCTTCTCTTTATAGGAGGTACTAACTATTAATTATTTGAATAATTAACAAAATATTGAATTTATATAAAAAGTTAACAATATCGGATTGAATTTTAGGTTACTAACAAAAATTATATCTAATTAATTTAAATTTTGATTTTTAAAATTAAAATTAATTTTTTTAACCTATTATTTATGTTGTTCAAAAAAACATTTTTTTCTTATGAATGTTTGGTATTATTCCACCACCCTGCCATATTGATAAGACTCTTCATGTGCAGGCATGGCTGGAATGCCAAATAACCAAGTGCATATTCAGCTACTGGATGAAATAAAATGCCCAAATACATATTTGAACCGTTATTGTTTTATTTGACCAGTATAGTATGAATTATGAAATGAAGGGTTCAATTCATAATATATAACTATAATTGGATCAAACATTTTGATCTTTAATAATTTTTTATTATTTTAGAAGTCTTCGAAAGCCAATTAGTCTCTTTTCTTATAATTATATTTTTGAAAACTAAATTATTTTATAATAAAATTTGTTATAAATTTATCTGGCTACTAAGAATACTAAAAATTTTATTGAAAGCGACGAAAGACTAATCTAATAATTTTCGAGATTTTTCATTGAATAATAAAATTTTATTAAAAATCAAAATATCCCTTCTAAAATTTATTAGAAACCAATTTTAATATTTACTTATTCTTACTCCTAAAAGACAAGTAGAAAACCTAACTAAATAGTGATTATATCAATTGTCATAGTTTAATTAATAGTTGTCTTTTAAAGACCAATTTGAAAGTTGAAACGTTTAAACTTTCAAAAACCAAATTGATATGCACTTAATTTTTTTATAACTATTTTTACTTTAACCTTATTTTATAGGCTGCATTTAATTTGAAAACAATAAAGTTCTACATCTAAATAAAATATTAATCAAGTTATTATAACAACTTTTTAAATTATGCGTCTTTCTTTTTCTTCTTCTTCTTCCTCCAAATTCGCGCATGCAATTTCTTTTTCTTCTTCTTCCCCCCTCCCTCCCTCCTCCTCCTTCTTCTTCTTAATGTTGCGTCTTTCTTTTTCTTTTCGTTATTGTCATCGCTAATAACACCAACATTTTACAAACATTTTTATTAGTTCTGATTTTCTCTGCTGCCATCATTAAATAATTTTTGTTAATTTCTTAATTTATTTCGATTTATTTGTGTGTTAATTGAGGTTCACTTGATGCTGTTATGTATTTGATGGTTATCGGTGGCTAAGAGGAGGAGAGTTAAATCTTAACTACTCTTTCTGCAGAATATTACTTTTTCTTTCTCAAGGGAACTTAGGAGATATTTTTTCTTTTGTCTCATGGTCAGCTCAGAGACATTTTTATTTTTGTCTCCTGACTAACAGAAACAGAAAAGTAGAAGGGAAGAAGGAATAATACCCAGATATATCATGGTTCAGCTACAAGGTGTAATGTAGCCTACATCCAGTCTCCATCACAACAATGATAGAATTTCACTATCTCTTTTTCAAGATTACAAACACCAATGCTTTCCTAGGATCTACCAAATCCTATCTGGAACAAATCCATATTCTAAACTCAATCTGAATTTGACTAGGACTCAAATCTAGCTTTCAACAGCAAAGTGCTAACCCAACTTGTAAGGGAATTTTCACAGGATCATGACACAAAACATAAAGATGTACAAAGAACTTCTGAGACATCTTATGGCTTTTTCTCACTATTTTAACTCACTGTCTTTTTTCTCTCATTGTTTTTTTCTTACAAACCTCACCATGTTTGCCTTTTATAATGAGACTCAGACAGATCTAAACTGAGAAAAAGAAATTACAAAATAAACTACATGAAGGAGAAGAACTCTAACAGCTTGGGTAGCTATGAAAGTGAACTTTGTGCTCTTCGTTTACTCTCTTTGCCTTCAAACTTGGTCGTTCACCCTTAATATAGAAGGGTAAAGCTTTCAAGGTTGAAGCTTGTTCAACCCTCACACCTTCTTTCTTCTCCAACATCAGAGTAACAGCGGCTTCAACAAAGAGGAGGGAGAGGCCCGAGGTTGTTGCATGCATGCTCACCTCTTCTCTCTCATCTTTTTTCTTCAAGCTTCTTCAATCTTGACCATTGAGCTTGACTTTGGCTCCAAGCTTTTATTCTGATAGTTGATATGGTTCTGACCCAAGATGGCTTCACGTTCTCCATTGTTACTTCTTCCATGCTTGAATCCTTGAAGTTTCTTCTTCGTTCCTCTTTGTAACATAAAAGAGGAAATAAACTTTTGTTGTACTTTGACCGAGAGAGATTTGCTTCTTGACCGAAGTCCTTTTCATTGCCTTGATTTGGCAAAAATCTTTTTGCCTTTCTTCAAAATCTGATCTCTGAACCTTCTATTTTCTTCTTTCTTTTTTGTGGATGAACACATGATGTGACCGAAGCAAGAGAGAGGAGATAGAAGAGAGAAATTTTCGGTGGAAACTTTAAATAAAATTAAATCAAATTAAATTTTAAGTTCCAATTACCAAGAGATGGAGTAACCGAAGCATGCTTTGAGAACTTTGGGTTCCTTTCTTTTATTCATCCATTTTGGTTCATGGGCTTGTGATTTGGGCTTGTCTATTCTTCCTTAGTCTCAAGGTTCAGCCACTTATTGTGAAATAATTTTTGAACAAGGCTGAATTTATTTAATTACCAAGTTGGGCTTATTTTGTAACACCCTAATTACCCTAAGTCTTACCTCACGTCGTAAAGCAAAGGTTAATCAAAGGTTACGACAATTTTGAAGCTTATACATATTAAATAGAAAGAAATAATATATTCTAGAAGCCCGATGAAGGATTAAACTCAAAAACAGAGTTTAGAAAGTAAAACAGCTTATACAAACTTCCTCTCAAAGTAAGTCTCTAGGCATAAATACAAAAGTGAGAGAAGCTAAACAAAATAATAAAAAAGACTTCAAAACATAGTGAAGATCCTCCGCTCTGTCACCATCAAGCAACTCACCGTGGTGGGTTACGACCTACATCTGAATAACAATAACAGAATATGGTATGAGAACCGAAGGTTCTTAGTATGGTAACAGTGTCCAGTGATGTAAGATATAAGACTCTGGGACGCCAGAGGCAATCCTAGAACTTCATATCCATCACAAGATTCATGCTTAAAACATAAGTAAACTTTAAAACATTAACTTTAAAACCATATTGAAAAAGGGGTAATCTAACTTAGGAAATTCTAAACTAACAATTCTCCGCTGTCCCATAGCCTTCACCAACCTATCCTCCATGTGATCTCATCGCCACCGCCTTCTAAACCTCCTTAATCCCAGTAGAAAACACAAGTAATATAATGCAAGTAAAGCACAAGTATAAGCATGTATATCAAGTAATTCAAATAGGCAATTAGGCATGTTATACAACTAGGCATGCAATTCAAGTCGACAAAGCAAGCAAACAAATAAAATATGCACACAATAAATGCATGTTATATTTGGCTGTGATATCACATCGTCAGTTCAACTGTCAATCCGACACATTCCCATGAGAAGGGAGCCACAGACAGTATACCGGTGTCGACATGGAGGACGGAGCAAGGTGCAAACATGAGGAGCACGAACAGGATACGGGAGGCACTACAACTGACCACCAATTAGAAAGTACCAATAGGATGAGCAGTGATTCGGAGCAAGTTGAGGTGGAAGGAAGAGGGCAGGTTAGAGATGTGCAGAGGTCATACGAGGGTACAGTTGAAATGACAAAAATAGATGCACAAGAAGAGGGACGTGCAACCGGTGATACAGAAGGCAGGAAGTTCATGGCGGGGGAAGTCGTGGGTCTGGGAGAAGCTTCTGGGATTGGGAAAGCAGGAGAACCTGAGGACTAAGTAGTGGAAGAGTTTGGAAAGAGGTGGATATGCACGAAGACACAGTGATGGGCAAAGGTAAGCAAATGCAGAGTTGGGAAGAGGAAATGGCGCAGAATAAAGAGGCCTGGAAACTGACGGTCGAATCAAAAGCAATACCATGCAGTGATGAGGAAGACATCATGGCAATCCTCCAGGAGCAAAACGAGGCCATAGCTCTGAAGTGAAGACAGTCAAAACAAAAGGAGAAAATCAGAAGAAGTCGTCCAAAATGCCGTAAGCAGGTGTGTAATAAAATTTATAAATGATTTTAAGCTCTTGGAATATTAGGGGATTGAGAGGTGTTGCAAAACTGAACATGATAAAAAAAACTTCAAAAATAAATTTAGAGTAGATATGTTGGGACTAATAGAAACAAAAAAAAGAAGTGGTGAATAAATATGATGTAGCTAGAATTTGGGGTAACGATAGAGCTAGTTGGGAGTGTGTCAATTCTGTTGGAACTTCCAGAGGTCTACTATTAATTTGGGATGAATTAGCATTTAAATTGATGAATTGCTATAAAGGAGATAGGTGGTTATGTGTAGAAAGAGTGATGACCAAAGATAATTTTCACTGTACAATTTTTCTGGTGTATGGCCCGCATGTAAGAGACGAAAAACTCTTAATGTGGGAGGAATTAAGCTATATTACAGGATTGTATCAAACCCCATTTTGCTACATGGGAGATTTCAACGAGATTGTGCGTATAGAGGAAAGAAAAGGGGCGACCAACTTGTCAGCTTCTGTTGAAGACTTCAAAGCATGGCTAAATGATATGGAGTTGGTGGACTTGGCAATCAATGATCGCAAGTATACATGGTTTCGAGGCTAATCCTGCAGTCGTATTGATAGAAGCTTGGTTAGATTGGAATGGCTAGATGCTTACCCAGATACTCGCCTAAGAGGAGGTCCGAGGGGCCTATCAGATCATTGTTCTCTGGTAGTGGAAGATAGAAAAATAGCTCAAGGACCAAGACCGTTCCGCAGTCTAGACGCATGGTTCACGCATGAAGGTTTTCTAAAGATGATGAAGGAAGAATGGAGGGGATTAGGGGATGTGCAATTCCTGGATAAACTGAAGGCAATGGCAAAACCACTGAGTAGATGGCACAAGCAGCACTTTGGGAATATAAGTGAGAAGATCCAAAGGTTTGAGGACGAGATCAAGAAAATGGATGACATAGTTAACAACGGAGTATATGATGGTACAATAGAAGTAAGAAGAAAGGCACTGGTAAGATGTTGTGAGGTATGGTATGAGAGACAAAATATACACTGGAAGCAAATGTCTAGGTCTCAACATGCTAAGGAGATGGATAGGAATACCATATATTTTCATAATATTGCATCAGCAAGAAGAAGGAATAAATGGATTGAGTCTTTAATGATTAACGGAAGGTTGGTAAGGAATCATGCACGGATTAAGGTTGCAATTAGAGATTTTTACAGGAGCCTATACCACCAAGATGAGTCGCCAAATATCAGTTTTCGAGATGGTTTACTTAATCGCTTGGAGATGGAGGAAGCTCAAGCACTAGAGGTGTTACCGACGGAGGAGGAAATAAAGGAGGCAGTATGGGATTGTGAATCATCTAAGGCTCCGGGTAGTGATGGATACAACATGAATTTTATAAAAAGATGTTAGGATTCGATTGGAGCAGAATTCACTAAAGCTGTGATGAGCTTCTTTGAGACAGAGAGATTACCAGCAGACTCCAATATCACTTGGGTAGCATTGGCTCCAAAGTTTATGGGCGCGAAGGAGATAAAGGACCTGAGACCGATCAGTATGGTTGGCTGCATATACAAGGCCATATCAGAAGTGTCGACAAGACGAATGAGGAGTGTAATGCCAAGGTTAGTTGGAGAATCACAGAGTGCATTTGTCAAGGGCAGGCGAATACATGATGGAGCGTTAATTGCATGTGAAACTGTACAGTGGCTGAAATTGAAGAAGAAGGCATCAGCTATCATTAAACTGGACTTCCAGAAAGCCTATGATAGAGTCAAATGGAATTTTGTTGATATTGTGCTGGAAAAGATGGGGTTCGGAAGAAGATGGAGGGCATGGATTACAGAGTGTATTAGATCAGCTTCTATATCTATAATGGTTAATGGGGCTCCATCAAAACCGTTCAAGATAGATAGAGGGCTTCGACAAGGCGACCCGTTATCACCTTTTCCATTCATTCTTGTTGTAGATGTGCTGAACAGGATGATCAAGGAGGCAGTAAGAAATAGGAGAATATCTCCTCTCTTAGTTGACAGGGACAATATATAGCTATCCCACCTTCAGTTTGCTGATGACACTATACTGTTCTGCCCACCAGAGGAGGAACAGTGAGAAATTACAAGACTCCTGAGGTGTTTTGAAGTCATGTCAAGATTGAGCATTAACTTTGACAAGTCTATGTTGATACCGGTAAATTGCAGTCAAGAGTGGGTTGGTCAAATGTGTAGATTATTAGGATGTCAGGCGACGTATCTACCAGTAAAGTATCTGGGAATTAATCTAGGAGCAAACCCGAGGCTAGTAAAAACTTGGAAGCCAGTAATAGATAAGGTGGAGGAGAAACTGAGCCTGTGGAAAGTAAAGGTACTCAGTAAAGCGAGGAAGTTGGTTCTCATCAAATCCGTGATTAATAGTCTGCCTACGTACTATTTGAGCTTGTATAAAATGCCAGTTACGGTGGCCAAAAAAATAATCTCATTGCAAAGAAGATTCTTTTGGGAAAAAGACGACGGACGACCTGGACTGGCTCTTGTCAAATGGCAGATGATATAGGCACCAAAGAAACTATGGGGACTAGGTGTGGGAGATGCGATGATTCGTAATACCGCGTTGTTGTTTAAGTGGTGGTGGAGATTCTCCAAGGAAGAATGTCCTCTATGGAAGAAAGTAGTGTGCTCCTACAATAATCTGAACCCTGCGCAGTTATTGTCTACTCGAGCTATACCAGCAAAAGGGGGTCCGTGGAGAGATATCTGTCAATTGCAAATCGAGGAGCAACATGTTAGACAGAGGATGATTGACGGGTTGGCTATAGAAGTAGGCGATGGTAGACTAACCAGATTTTAGGAAGATACATGGCTACAGTCGAGGAAGCTGAAAGACTCCTTTCCAAGACTCTACTTAATTTCAGATAATAAGGGATTCGTGATTGGGACTGTGGATTTTGGGATGGAATAGAGTGGGTTTGGAACTTTCATTGGAGGAGAGAATTCCGCCAATGGGAGACCGACAGTTTGAACCAAATGCTTGAGATCTTGCAAGCTGTGAGACTGATAGCAAACGCACAAGATAGAGTAGTGTGGAAATTTGATAAGGAAGGCGTTTATACTACTAACTCATTTGTGCAGGTTTTGCAGGTACAGACATTGACAGATGATATTCTCAGCTATAAGTTCACAAATGGAATCTGGAAAGGAATTGTTCCACCTAGGGTAGAGTTGTTTAATTGGTTTGTGCTTGTAGGCCGAGTTAATACAAAGAATCGCTTGAGCATATTAGGCACCATTGAACAAAGTGATAAAGTATGTGTTATGTGTAGTAAGGAAATTGAAACTGTACAACATTTGTTTGTTACGTGTGAGTATGATTAGCAGATGTGGTGCGCATGGATAAGTCATGTGGGTCGTGTTTGGAGCATCACAAGCTCCATAAAAGAACATTTTGAGAGCTGGAGGACGACGACTTTGAGAAAAAATGTGCGAGAAACATCTGGTTGTGTAGAAATGAGGTTATTTTTCAGAACAAGACAGTGGAAGTGGGAGATTGTGTTACTAGGACGTTTTCTTGCTCTAGAGAGTGGTGCAAAAGGTAACTCATGTTATTGATGGCTATGCCGGAGATACCATAAGAGTTTCAAAAGTTTATTTTATGTTTTCTTGTATGCTCCACTAAATGTGTTGAGCTCATTTTCCTTCAAAAAAAAAGAAAAAAAAAGGATATGTTTTACATTATTGAAACGCATGTGTGTACACACTGATGTGATGAAAATAGATTTTGTTGAATTTGGACCAACTTAATTAGACTTAATTGCCAAAAATACTTAAACGTGTAGTTAAACTTATTTTGAAAATAAGTCGTACAATAAAAACATAATATAAAAGACAAGCATAAATTATTATCTTATATATTTGGTAATAAACTAAATATAAGATATAACAAATTATGAAAAATCTAGTTTACTTAAATTTTCTTTCACACAATTTATAAGAAAAATAAAATAATAAAACTATAATTATAAAAAATTAATGAAAACAATTAAAAAAAACAGATAAGTTATATCCTACTAGTGTCTTTCCATGTCTCTTTCAAAGAACAGTATATTAATTCAAAACATAATTTTGTATTCCTTTCTCTCGGTGATTCCTATTTGTAAACAAACACAGCCTTACATAACACAAGACACAATAAATAAATATATAATATTAATAAAGAACATGAGTAAATCCACATTTTAAAAATATATCGTTAAACGTAGATATTATACAAAAAAAATCGCATTATACATAGCTATTGATGGAAATGGGAATGACATTTCAAAGCATTATACTACTGCCTCCAAACAAACTACTAAACCAGAGAAAAATGTGCCTGTAAAAATTTGTAAACAATGAATTGTACAAGGTGTCAAAATTTGCCAGATTTTCTAGGCATGAATCAACCAGAGATCTAGGAGTAACATAGTAACGATCTTATATTTCCAGTTTCTGTAACAAGTCATGGCAACCGGTTCCCATCTTCACAGGCAAACCAAGACAAATTCTAGAAGACGGAGTGTCCAAGGTGTCAACCAGGCCGTGAGAAGATGCTTCGACGATGAACTTGGAGGCCGTCTCAAAGCACATCTTGAGGAAAGGGGAAGTAGAGAATGCTATGCCCCCCGATCTGCTCATCGGACGATACTTACCAGCGAAAGTCATGAAATCAGCGATAAGCATCAAGTGCCGGATGTCTACGGATATTCCATAAGACTTGAAGACATTTTTAACTTCCCTGATGATGGTCTCTCTGGCTGCTTCCACACCATAAGTCTTTAACATAGCTTGAACATCGTTGGAATAAATGTACCTTACATCAAGATGATCTTCTAAGTCCCAAAATGTTTGAAAATTCACACCAGAAGTTTGAAGTGCTGCTATTTTTTCCAATTCGGCAGCAGGGATATCTTCCCTTGTACGGTGATTGTCGCCGTAGTAGATTACTCCACTTTCTTTGCAAGTAACAGCCTTACATTGGCCAACCTTTCCATACTTCTGGATGCAAACCTTATTGGCAGTTTTCTGAGCAATCTGCATAAAATTAATTCAAAAATAAGTGAGCCTTTTTATGTTTGAAAGCAATGAGAAGGTAGAGAGATAACATACACTCATTTGTTAACCATCACTTGTCAACCAAACGAAGGTTACCATCTTCCCTCAACATCATTCATGCATTAATGTCTCTACAATATTTGCATGTCTAAGCTCAAATAACAACTTGACAAAATCTACAGCATATGCATCTTTTCTATAAAATTACCATGATAGCACCTTGCTAATATTTCGTAGTTGCAAAGGAATCAAACCTAGAATTGCAGAGCATACTGCATACAAGACTAGAATAACTATGTTGCTCTTTAGGCATAACCAAGGTAGAGAAATCAAGATTTACGTAAAATCCTAACAAGATTTATATCATAAAATCGTCCGACCTAGTAGAAATTTGTAAAATCAGTTAACTCATTAAAATCAAAGAAATTCGTATACCTGAGCCAATAAAATATGTGGTTCGTGAGTAAATTGGAAGTGGATCTCAAAATGCATCCCTTTTGCTTCCACAAAAATTGATCTGTCATATTTCTTTCTTATTGGTCCAGATTTTTTCTTCTCTTTTTCACCACTAGATTTGGGCTTAGATTTCCGATCAATTTTTTCAGGAGGTGAGACATCCCCATCAGGCTCTGCCAGGTCTTCAAGTCCTTGAGAATCACGGGCATCAAGTTTGATGTTCTTATCATCCTCGTTATCACTTCCACCATAATCACCATCAGATACTTCTGATAACTCATTATCACGTGTCTCATCTTCAGGATCATCTTCATAATCAACCTCATCAGTAACTTGCTGTTTTCTCTTCTGTGCTTCAAAACCAAGATCCTCATCCCCTTCTGTGTCATCAGCCCCACCATCGTCATCGTCATCGTCATCATCATTACTCCGGCCTTTCTTTGCAGTATCCGTTTCATTGCCGTCTACATCATCTGAGCTACTTGTGGTGGATTTCTGTGTCTTAAAATCTTTAATGCCACCAATTTTGGAAAGCAGTGCCACATGATTCTCAATGGCATCCTCCAACTCCCTCACAAAGAGAACTCTTAGTGTGTCCTCCCAATCTTCAAGTGTTATATCCGTGTATTTCGGATAGTGTTTAGGTTTATATAGCTTCATCACAAGTTTATATACTCTGCAAATCTGACCATTACAAACAACTACTGGTACAACAGACACTTCCATACTTTCAATAATGTCAGCTACAGTTATTCTCTTCAACTTATCGGAAAGAGAAATCGCATCTTCCCTGCAAGCAACAACTATGTCAAACATATGTATTGTAGTTTGTATAAGTATCTACACATAGAGAAAGCAAGGGGTGTTCAGAAACAAAACTACAAACAAATAGATTAGAGAACAGAAAGCAATGCCAGCATCTCACATCGATTTGCCAGCTCTCAAGGGGCATGTCATAAATGGAGTTAGTATATGTTCTGAGGCATTCATCACGATCTCTTGCAGACGCGGAATTCCAAGAGTCACATTCATTTCCCCTCGACCAGCAAGATGAAAAGTATTCAAGCTGCAGAATAAAAATGCAAAAGAATAAATAACAAGCACTGTTTACACCTTAAGTTTTGAAAAATAGTAGCTGGTAAAAGAACAGATATACAGTTCCAATCCCACTAGCTCCCTTACGAGGCATAAAATTTAAATGTTTAACTTGGGAAGTTTTATTCTCTTAACATTTTACCGCAGTGGAAAACAGTAAACCAGCTTTTGATTACAAACTCCATACGCAAGTATAAAGCAGTTATTCTTATTAGTTCAGGCTATGATTTCAAAGATCCAGCAATTTATATGAAAAATAGTTCAAATTAAGCATATGCTGGGCAATATCGAAGTACTATCTGCCACGTTAATAAAAATTGTTCCTTCCAAATTGCCATAAATTATCTGGTCATTTTACTTTAAATACAAAAAAAAAAAAATTAATAACAAGAAGGAGGCTCATTAAGAAGCAGACAAATATTCTCCCGGAAAAAATAGGGTCTTACGTCATTTGTGTTGCTGGTTCCCCGACAGATTGAGAGGCTAAAACACCAACTGCCTCTCCTGGTTGCGCAAGGCTTGACACATACTTGTGCTCCATCAACTTCAAGAAATCTGATCGTTTCAATGAACTACGATTTCTCTTCTTTGAAGAAAAATGACGAATGAAGTTTTCAGCTTTTCCTTTAAGAGCATCAGGCAACTTGCTAATATAAGGACTGGATCTGTCAAGCTCACGGCAACAGCTGCTGTAAACCAGTTCATTATTCTGAAATTGGCACAATAAACAAACATATAAACAACATACAAATTGCATGCATTATTTAGGATTTTCAAAAAAATAACAATAATAGCAGTAAAAAATCAAGTCCATACAATCGACAAGGCTTCAAATTTGGTAATAAAGCTGGTTTGATGGACATCTACGCCATCTTCTCCATAACGAAATTGAATAACTGAACCATCAGAATCACGAACAGTGTGATCATAACTAACTTTGAGACACTCAAGATTTTTCATTAGACATCTTTGCAGGTAACCACTCCGAGAAGTTTTAACTGCAGTATCAACCAACCTGAGCAGCAAACATTCATTTGTTAAGACAACCATACTGTAATCGAAGAAATAAACCTTACATGTGAAATACTATCAAATTATTTATCCAGAATATGAATTGAAAGATTTTCCATTAGGGAAAGTGTTGTGGAGTGAAGAGAATGGTTCAGACAGCTTTGAAAAGAACATAAACAAATGAGCAATGAGATGCATGTCAGCAGCTAATCAACGTGCACATTATAAAGTTGAAATGTAATCACATGCATAGAACATGAATTACCAAGTTCAAGTTACTTATATACCAATACATCTAAGCAAATGTCCCTCAGATTAAATTTAAACTCACTTAAAATCGTTTTCTTTTTTACATCTTTTTTTATAGTATATTCATAAAGCTGAAATGATAATGTGATTTGCAACGTGTATACGTTACCGCGTATTAAGTGACATTATAACTTTTACTTGACAATACAGACAAGCATATAAGCATATAAGTATATATTATATATCAGTCACTTCTTGACAATACACACAAGCAAACACCAATACACAACACTAACAACCATACACGTAACAATAAAACATTCAAAACGAACTGCTATCATGTTCAGTCCATAAGCCTTTTTTACCCTTCACGCCCTGCCATGCAATGAAAGTAATATTCCTGTGGACGAAGGGCTGTGAGAAAACGATCAATAATGAACCCTCCTGCTCTAGGGGAACAATCCCAGGGAGGAAAGCTTGGCAAAGTCTTTCCAGAAACCATGCGTGGAACTCGTTTTCCTTCCAACTCTTGCTGGCCTAAATGAGAAGATATCTGCTGGAAATTGACCTGTTTCAAAACAATATGAATCAACTTAATATTTTTAAATGGTTAAATGCCATCAAATATATCAACAAGACTTGTATCAAATGGAAAATACTAAAGTATACAGTGAATAAAGTGATATTTAACACTGAAAATACAATCAGACTAACTAGTTCTACATCATCAACTGAAAAAAGCAAATGCCAGACTAGCAAAACTTGATTACTTTATAAAAGAATCCATCCAAAATAGTTGCAAAAGCAAATTCATTGTATCCATGCCATTCTGTATCCTAACCTGCTAAAATCTAACATAGCAGTGTAACACAGACAAATTAACATCACAACAGTATACTTACCATACTACCCTTGGCTCCAGATGTGGTCATAAGAGAAATCCAATTTTTCCCAGAAGGTTTCCATATACCTTCGGATAATAGCTCCTTTAAAACTCCTGAGCTTGTTTTGGAGTTAAGACTGCTTATCATCTTCCGATCCAAGTATGTTAAGGCTGCATCTCCATTACTGCGTATTTTTTTCTCAATATTCAACTGCAGTGTGGTTGGGTCTGAAATAACAAATATGCCACAAATCACAGATTTTACATAGGAAAACTAACTGCACTAAGTAAATGTCAAGTAACATAGGTATGCTGAACTATAAGTTGGATGCATGGACAATTATATATTTGACCAATATATATATATATATATGATAGCGTAGAAGAAATACATTGGTCGATATGTCTCATTATATGATAGCATAGAAGAAATGCATACCAAAATTTTATTTGGTTTGAAATATGCTTTAACCGGTGTATCTATGAAACAATCCTAGTTATAGATTCTGTGTGCTCAGGAAACACATCCATATTAGATAGGAGTAATAAATTATCTTAGGATAGTAGAGTTACTACCAAAGTTTACTTAGTATTCTATTTTCACATCATAAGTCATTTAATAAATTAGATAGGAGTCATATATAAGTAGAACATGGATAGAAAGCTAGCAAATTAAGCAATTTACTACATCAGGAAATGGTATTTTATTTTATAATCATATGGTTTGCAGCAGAAACCAAATTTAAGAATATTACCTATATTATCACCTTCCATGACTCCGACAAATTCCCGATGAACAATGTCACCAATTTCCTCGCAGCTTTTGAGTTGATTCATTCTTTCACCATCCTTTCTTTCTGTTATCAGTAGATCATCAACTCCACATGTGAAGCCGTGCATCTGAAAAACAGAAAAATATAATAGAATATTGAGGATAGATAAATCAATAAAATAACCCAAGATTATATATTAACTCATTGGCAGCTAACCTGCAAGAAGTTTGTGAATAAACGACTAAACGCTGAAAGAAGGTTTCCCGCAATGTTTGAGCCATAAAGTTCTTGTACTGTATGTACTATACCATAGTCACCAAATTGAGCCTTATCAACCACGCCACACACCAAATCATTTCTATATATCAACAATTTATCCTCATCAGGCTCATCCTTCATCTTACTTGACTTCTCAGTGGTTCGTCCTTTAGTGTTTCCGTTTCGAGTCTTGAAAAAATTAGCTGGTATTTTCGCATTCTTCTCAACTGTAAATGGTGGGGAACCTCTAGTGACATAGTATAACAATGCACTAATGACCTGCAATATAGCAGAAACTAAATTCACTTACAAAAATTAAGGTCCTAACATAAAGAAGCAAATCTTGAATCATAACTCAGTAGAAAAGTAATGGTATGTAGCACACAATCCAGTTTTTCACATACTAAGAAATCAAAACTACCAAGAAAGAACAGAATTGACAAAACGAAAAGGATCCAGAAAATTTATCAAGAAAATAATTGTTAGATATTAGATAAACATCCAGCAATATCTCCATAGTATCTTTAGAATAGAATAAGTATCTTAGATCTCTAAGAATAATTTATCTATTTCTTTATAGTTCATGATTTCTCTATATTAAATTAATAGAGTATGGTATTAGCACTCGTCATAAAATAGCTGATGTATCTTCTGAATCGCAGCATCTTACATCGAATTCGGCCGCGCATTCACTCCTCTCCTGTTATTCTATCCTCGAAATTTCAATATAGTATCTGAGCAGCAGCATCTTCCAAGTCATGTCCCATCACTATTCTATTTCCAAGTTGACCAGAACTTCAGACTCTTAATAATATGACAACTTTCATCCTACTATTACCGTAAGTTGACCAGAATTTGATGCTCTATTTAAATAATATGCCAAATTTCATCCTAGTATTACTGTAGCCAATCATGTCTTACGGATCTTTTGTTCACAATCACGACTGTTATTTCTCTCTCTCTCTCTAGTGGGTCTAAGTACCACAACACTACAGCGTGCCCTTAAATCACATCACCATCAATATTCTTCAACACAGCACCCGGAGCTACTCCTTAGAAACTACCCAAATTTTCTTTTTTTTTTTTCTTGTGACAAAACCTGCTACCACACTTGTAATCATTTTTGCATCCAGTAATTCCCTGATCATCTACAGACAAAAATCACATCTAGTTTCCTTCCTGCATTTTGTGACTTTTGATATTTGATTAAATCAGTCTATCAATACAACATGTTCTATGGAGTACTTATGGAGGAGAAAGGCTAAAGGAATTTTTAATGACATTCTTTCCAATGCCAAAGATAAGAGGCCCTTCATATAATAGAAAAAAAGCCAAAAAACGAACCAAATGATAGTATACCTGCTTTCCTGTCCAAAGGGGCTCTGGCTTCCATATGGCTGGAGGAAACAAAAACATTTCACTCTCGGAAGTTGATGTGAAAACTTTCTGCCCAGGTTTTGCATAGAAAGATCCCACCATAGGCATGGATACACCAGAACTGTAGAGAAGTTGATTGAATGCTTCACAGCTTAAAAATGTATCCTTTTTTGTTAGAAGGGCAGCACTTACAATATGATCCTGGAAATTTATTTAAAAGGCAGAGAGAAAAACTTCAGTATATAATAATAATAATAATAACAACAACAACAAAGGCTGTCTATGCAGTTAACATGTTAATTATTTATGCAAATAGAGGGGTGAGGATCAGATTGCTTCCAATCCGTTTAGCAATTCATGCAGTGTGCATGTAATTCTTCAATCCATAATGTTGGGATCTTCATTAAACTGCCACCTTTCTAAATTATTTATGCAAATACCTGAATCAAGGCTCTTATTGGATCACCACTGGTAGGCTTCACATATTGGTTGTTGGCATTTACAATATTGTAAGCTTCAGCACGGGAAATTTCATCTTGTGGAAAATGCACATTAATCTCGTCACCGTCAAAATCAGCATTGTAAGTACTGAAATAATAAGGAATCGAGGAGGGAAAAGTTATTGACTGCATCAAAGTAAATTCTAAGGATACTTATTCATTTGAGTTATCAGAGAGTCAAAATGTACCCAATAATAATAATTTATTTCACAAGCACACCAAGCTTAAACCTAAAATAAAATATTACCTACAGTTCGCATAGTGCATACGCACTGTTTTCTCCCCCTTCAGAACACGAACTATATGCGCCATTATACTAGGTTTATGAAGTGTAGGCTGCAACGGAATATATAGTTCAATTCAAACCAGAAGTTAAACACTGGCAATGTTTATATCACATCTCTGATCAATATTGTCTTCACAAACCAGCATATTTACCAAGTCATGGAATCAGAACAATTATGGTTAACTTAAAATTGAATATAGTTAAATATACCCAATTAGCAGTTCTAAATAGTATATGATAATATTCAATCACCATACATCAACTGTAATTATTTGATTTTCTTTTCTTGTATGATTAAAAGAAAAGAATTTCCAATTAGGGGAATAAAATACATTAACATTATAAGGCTTGGTTTGGTAAAACTTTTTGAAGATGTGTTTGTGCTTTCGAAAAGCACAAGATCCTCGTTTTGTCTTTTAAAAGATATGGGTACTTTTGAAAGCACCCAAAGTGAAACTTTTTAAAGTTGACTTGTGCTTATCAAAATCAAAAATCTAATATAACTTCATATATTAGTAAATTTCCAAATTAACTCTTACATTTATATCTATTGTAGTATTTTTAAATTTTACCAAACACAATGGTTGTTATTTGTGCTTATTGAAAATCATTTTTAATTTATTTACCAAATATAAATGCTACAACTTTTAGAAAGTTATATTTTAAAAGCTAGCTTTGATAAGCTACCTTTAAAAAGTAAAAGTTTTACTAAACCACGCTTAAATGTGCTAATAAAACACCATATAATAAGATTATAAGATAATAAGTACCTGTCTATTGACAAGCACAACATCACCATCCTTCAAGTGGCGATACACAATTTTTCCTTCAAATTCTTGATCGCATATCTTTCCATTATGCATGATAACCCCTCTTGATGATGGTAATTTCCTTGATGTCAAAGCAAGCAACTTCCCTTTTGGTGGAAGCTTTACTATTGATGATTTATCGCCATAATGTGTGGCACCTGGATGGATTTCTGGACCATTAAGAATAGCATTCCTTAACTTCACTACATTCCAAGGAGTAACTCTCTGTAAGTTACCAGGGCAGAAAACAAAATGAGATACTCAGAGCTTAGAAGATGTGACTTTCCATAGCTAGTAGTTTCGTATTCCATGCAACTTATCAAGGGAAAAAAACATGACATACTCATCTTTGAAGATGTGATTTTCCATAGCCAGTGATATCATCAAGTTATCAAGGGCAGAAAACAAAATGACATACTCGTCTTAGAAGATGTGATTTTCCATAGTTAGTAATATCACATTCCATGCACAGTCCAAACATAAACTTAGACATCGGAAATCATCAATGCTATCAACTGCTTATCAACATTCCGTCATTTACAATATCCTACAGATTGTTTGATTTCCTTAATAAACCCTAAATATTTCACTTCACAATAGAGAAATTTCCCATCCTATGTTCCTAATTCTCTGATATAATAAGGAGGCCAAGATTTCACACTTCAATGTACAAATTATTTGCAGCAGAATACTTATTTTTCAATTTTGTATAGTTTTCTTCAAATTACATAGGCTGCATCAGATAAAAAGTGATTTGTCTATAAAATAATTGCATGTAAATAGCATAGGCAGAAAATTAACTAAATAAAGATGCAATGTCAATACCAGAATATATTAGCTTTTATTAGATCTGTAAGTAAATGTTTTGAAGGTATGAAATATGCAGAATGCTAAACTGAACAGACAAAATTCTTAACAGAAATGCAAATGAAGAACATAACTTACATGCATATTGGGTAATACAAAATTATAATTCTCACCTCAGGATATGTTAACCTTAGAGCAAAATATGGGGGAATCCCAATTTCATTCACTGCTAAATAAGGATCCGGTGATATGACAGAGCGGCATGCAAAATTAACCCTCTTTCCCATCATTTTCTGGCGGAAGAGGCCTTCCTTCTTCTCCAACAACTGAATAATTCCATTACTTGCATCTCTTTGGCCTAGACCAATCAAGAAGTAATAGAAAATCATGTGTAACCATCAATAGCAAGAGAAATAAAAATATTTACATATTGACATGTTTATGAAGTAATCCACATTCAGCATAGCCTGGTACAAACTACCAAGGATTGCACCCTTCATTTCAGTCACATAATGTAGTCATGTTGGGTATTACCATATATTGTGCACATATTGTTCTTTGTCCTCTTTTAAATATTCACGAGAAAAAGAAGAGAGTGCTCAACAGACATTTTATCACATAAAGAAATTTATAAAATATATTACCCAACTACACCCAGGTCTGCATGTTACAACTAAAAAAAGAAAACAAAACATAACCAGCATAAATTCTCACCAGAAGTGCTACTGTTAAAGAGCACATTTACAGATTGCTGAAGTTCCATCCACCTGGCTAAAACCATCAAGGGATCCTTCTTGTTTAGATGGGCATTCCCTAATCTTATGTTAGACTGCAGAATCTTACCCAACAAAACAGTATGAGCATGCTCCGATACCTACAAACACAATTGCCCAAGTCAATAAGGTGAATATAGAATAAAAAAGATAGTCAAGTATTCACAAAATAATGAAAGGACTAAAAAGGAGTAGTTATACTTTGAATGTCAGCAATTTACAAGCCTCATCCCACTAAATGAGATTAGCTACATTGAAAGGGTAAGTGTGTTCTTGTGATAAACCAAGAAAGAAACTGGATTTGCATTTCATCCTTATATCCTCCCTTCACATGACCTTTACATCCTGCTGGCTTCCTTTCCTAAGAATGGCCCGCATGAGTCATGATAGAATTTTCTAACAAAAAACCCTTCATTTCCAATCTATATATATCTGCTAACAATTTCATAAGTACATTTTTCCTACATTTATATCCCACAGCAATTTCAAATTCAGAGTACTTCCCTAAACCTATACCTTGCATTGACAAACTTTGGAAATATTCCACACTCCACAGTAGAAGCAAGAACATGGAGTACAAACAAAGAAGATAGAGAAATAGTACAAATCGTTAACAGTCTTTATTTATTATTCACACTTACCAAATCACCTCCTTTAGTGGGAGGGCGGAATTTGATTGGTGGAACAAAAATATTCTCAAGAAAGAACATTGAGTGCCCTGCTTTCTTTCCATATCCCTGACCTTGAATATCATTAATATAGGAACAGAGTCGAGCCTCATTTTTCCACAAAAGTTCTAACGTCATTTTAACCTGTAACTTGAATAGAATTAATATATGATTCTAAATTTTCCAACAGCATGCAAAACTTTTCAGTGTCCAGCTGACACTTTACATTGAGGTTAATTCAATATTTGGAAGAAACTAACTTGCGATGGTAACAAAGGACCAGAAAGTTGATTTTGCTCAGCAAGCTTGTAAGACAACTTGTGCCTTTTTGCATCACTTTTCTTGGTCCCAGCAGAGTTGATATCCTCTTCATATGTTGCATCCCTGTCATTGGTTATAGTCTCACTTGCCAAGATTGTATCATCAGAATTTATGACATTTGCTCTAGCATCAGCAGCTGACAGACCATCCTAGATACATTATCCAAAAACCCAAAAATGGTGAAGGGTTTTGCAAGAATTAGTAAAGCATGTGGATTGTTGAAACACCCACAAGAATTAGTAAAGAAATAAAGTGAACAGGAAACTGTAACCAAAACAGACAAGGTGAAAAAAGAAATTGAGTCAAAAGAATGATAAATGCCTTCTACCAAAAAAAAAGAGATAATACTCATGTTGAGTGAAATGTTGAGTGTAAGTTCAACTTCAAATATGTCTTTCTTATCACTAAAAGGTTAAAATTGCACGTACCCCCCCCCCCTTTTTTTTTCCAAAAAAACACCTCTCCTTTTCCGTCAACCCATGTAGGCATTTACAATGTAGATATACAAAAGAAGAATGTGTGTGTAAAATCAAGCTCCGTAAATTACCAGTACTAGCATAGACAAGATATAGCATTTAAATCTTTATGATACTTTAATATCAGAAAGCAAATTTAAGAGAAATTTAAGAATTTACCTTACGGAACCATCCAAAGGTTGGTTGGCTAATTTTAGGATTAATGGAACCACACCGTTGACATTTTTTAGAAGACTTCTTCAAAAACTTCTGTACAATAGAAATTGCCTCTTCGAACTGCAGCGAGGTCCAACTTTCTCCCCGCTGTTCAGAGCTACAAGACTGGCTTTTATCATCATCATCACTTTGATACATGGATTCATCTTTATTAATTGAATCCAATCTTTTTGCCCCAATGATATCCCCTTTCATAATAAGCTCCAACTGGGAACTACATTTTTCCACCTGGCAGCAACAGAAGACCATATGAATAGTGACCAACAAATGCATAAAAATATTATAAAATCATGAGCTTATGGAGAATATATTTACCAGTTCTTTATTAGCCATAAAATGACAGCAAGTGAAACAAGTTCTTTGTAGAATATTTGTAAGAAGACTGATCATCAAGGGGTTGTAGACAGGGGAAACAAGCTCTATATGACCAAAATGACCTGGACAAAGGTGATACAATTGACCACATGTTTTACAACTGCATCAAGGAAAAAGAGAGATCTCAATCATCCACCTCAAGAAAACTTTGGGCAATACCAATAAAATATCAAATTAAGATCTATTGATAACAGGAAATAATTGCTGCTCCAATTTGTCTCATCTCCACAGTCCACAGAGCTATATCAAAAGAACCAACTTGGCTGATTCAAAAAAGTAAGATACGAAATTTCCACCCAAATGTAAAACTGTTAGGTATCATCAACAAGAATACAAGTTTTGAAGAAGTCCTATGAAGAAAACCAAAACTTTTCAAGAATAAAATAATTTCTTGTATGCAGACTGTAGCCGAAACAATTCAAAGGTTAAAGGATAAAAAATAAACAAAAATAAACAAAGGATGAAACATGAGAAACGAAAAATTTAAAAATAAAATAAAACAAAAACTAATTAACCAAGAATGAAGCCTTCTCCAAAAAATAGGATTTGACAAGCATGGATGTCCAACAAAGCACCACCACTAAAACCTAAACCCAGCAAAGCACTACTACTACTAAGCCCTCTCCAGAATAGGATTTGACAAGCATGGATGCCCAAAAAAGCACCACCACTAAACCCTAAACCAAGAAAAGCACCTAGCACCTAGTAGTAGTAGTAATAATCATAATAATAATAATCCATCTATACCAATATATAAAGGGTAATGGAGTACTTAGGTTGGTGTACTTGGATTGTTCTCTTTGATCTCTCACTCATGTTTTCAAGTCTTTCTCTTACTAAATGAAAAAAAAAAAGGAATTTTCTTCATACGTAGGATTTAAACCATGAAATTAAAGACCTTGTCAAATTGGCTAACCTCAGGGTGATTACCATTTATTTAACACATTAACAACGACATAAATAAAAATAAAGAGCATATTAACGGTCACTTCACTTCCCCCTAGTAGTAGTAGTAGTAATAATAATAATCAGAATACGCTTTATTAAAAAAAAAACATACGGCAATTTCTCTTCGGATGGACCCAAAGCTGGATCATATAAACCACCAGGAGCGGGGGCACCGATAGTATCAAGCAAGTTAGCGTTTGTAATCTTGACGCGGCTGTTCTTCTTCACCTCTTCATCCGTGTAGAAACTGAACACAACCTCCTCAACAGAATTCGAAGCACCCTTAAAAATAACATAGGTTAAGATTTTTAAGTGACTGACAAAAGTAGATAGAGAGAAAGAAGAGGTTGTGGAGTACCTCGATCGAGAGAACCATGGCTTGGCTTTGGTCGTTGCGTTAAGTGAAGAGAGACCAAGAGTGGAAGAGTTACGAAGGAGGTGGGAGTGAAAGTGAAACGACGACGTTTAAGTGAGCGGAATTAGTAGCAGTGTTGGAAAGAAGGAAGGGAGGGAGGCGCTGCTGCGTTTGAGAGACTTGGGAAGCAGAACCTAAACAAAGAGAAGGCGGTAAAACGGAGAGCTTAAGTATGGTACTTAGGAGTTAGGACTTAGGCTTCGGGTTCCGAATGGAGCAACCGAATACCCGACCCAAACTTATTTCAATGTTTTATTCTACCGAGCACTTCAATCTATTGGTCCGAAAACTGGTTCATCTAATTATAATAGGAAAAAAATTACTCTCTAACTTACTATTACCAAGATTTAATTATTAAAAAAATAAGTATCGAAATGAGTAAAAAAACAATTAATTTCTATAATATTTAAGGAAAAAACCAATTCTTTTAGTAAAAAAATTAGTTTCTATAATATTTAAGGAAAAAACCAAATCTTTTTTTATAGAAAGATAAATATATTTTTATGTTATTTTTATTCTTTTATAAATATATTTTTTAATTATCTATTGCATTTAAATTTAATCAATATTTCTTCATTTATAAAAAAAAAGTATTACTTCAAATTTAAATATAATTAATTAATTAGTGACTAAATTGATATGTTTATTTATATATTAGTTTTAAATTAATCTATATTCAATTCATCAAAACACAAATATTAAGAAACACTTGTATTTCTCCTCAGAACCCCTTTAGAACCTCTAGAATTCAAGAGTCTGATTGGTTTGTGAAAACATTTTTTATTTTTATTTTTTAAAATAATTTTTATTTTTAACTTTTCACATCTTAAAAATATAATTAGTTTGTAAAAAAAATATTTTAAATATTAAAAATAATAAAAATATATTTGTTTAGTCTATTTTTTATTTATTGATATTTTATTAATTAATTATTAATTAAACAAATTATTTTCATAATAATTTTTTTATTTTATTAAAAAAGAGATAGTCATGGTGTTTAAAAAAATAATATAAAAAAATATTTTAAAATGAAAATATTTAAAATTAATAATTTTTAATAAAAAATAAATTATATTAATATTAAAAGATAAAGTTAAGGTATAAGTATAAAATTAAAAGAGCGTATAATATTGGAGTATGGTTCAATTTAACTTTAAAAATAGAAGGTATGATTCAAAATGGTTTTTAAAATAGCAGCACGGTTAAAAAAGAGAGAATTATATTGAATCAGAATAGTAGTGTTACGGTAGGTAACTGGAGATTAATGGGATGGACTTGTTAGGTTGGCCCAATCGTTTGGTGGAAGAAGCCTTCGTGCGGGGTTCACGTCTGGGAGCTTCCTTCCGACTTGTGTGTGAGAAAGAATGGGGGTGGTACCTGCAAAGATACTCCAATGCCTAAGTCAGCAAGGGTCTAATCAAGTTTTTAGAGTATGGAAACTTAGAGATACCTGATGAGTGTTAGTGTATTTGTATTGGTGAACCCATAACCACCGTTAGAGTGGTTTCACCTTTTAAAGAGGATAACCGTCCCTTTATCTTAGGAAAGTCAAGATATGACTTCTGGAAGTGGGTTGAGAGATTTTAGGGGCAGTTACTTATTTAAATAAGTGTTATCTGCCAGCTAACCTTCGTTCCCGACTTCCTTGTGGCGGAGTCTGTGTCGAACCCGACCTCTTGCGAGGAGGTCAGTTATAGGGGAAGACAAATCTTGTGGATTGGGCCTTTTTATCTTATTTGGATCTGGGCCTTGGCATTGGGTAAGGGTATGAACAGTGCCCCTACTTGAGTCCAAGCTTTTTCGTGAGTTGGGCTCGAGTATACAACTCGGGATCGTAGTCGACGTAGTGGGAACCGACATGATTCTTCAGGAACCGACGTGATTCAAATTTCTCAACCGTCGCGTCTAATCAAACGTCACATCTCTTCAGAGGTTTTAGCATTTACACGCGGGGAACAATTACATTGGTAACGGCACATCTCTTAAATGGTTGCGTCGTTTTACTGTTATACCCCTAACGTGTTTATAAATACTTTCCCTCTCTTTTCTTGTTTCGTTTCTGAAAAATTTCTTACTTGCACCCTCTGTTCGAAAGAAGAAACTCCTTTCTTTTCGAGTGCTTTGGCTGTTTGTCGCACCTATCTTCTGCGTGAAAAAGGTCAGTTCCTTTCTTTTCTCCTCTTTTTACAAAATGCTTTTACTTGCATGTTTTTGTTTGGAGGAGCGTTGACTGTAGGCTTAGTGATTCTGTTTGTTTGAGAAACTTGCCTTAGGCCCTTTAGAGACCCTGTTTTTTATTCTTTTTCTTTTTTCTTTGTAGGATTCATCACCCTTCTTAGAAAACGATGTCTTCCCTAGAGTCTCTTTCATTATGGTTGATGGCACCGTTCTTGGGGAGAGCCCCCTGGTAGATACCGACTATATTACCGACCTGCGTACTCATCATAGAATATGTGCTATTGATGAGGATGAGCCGAAGTATAAACTAATTGCCTCGGGTCCAGAAGACCGGGTTGTTTTGGGAGAGCTTCTGATGCAGACCCCATTTTTTCTTTATGTATCAAAGATTTTTTACCCGTTTGGGTGTTTTTCTTCCTTTTTCCGACTTTGAGATAGCCGTTTTATCTCATTGTTGTGTTGCCCCCACTCAACTTCACCCCAACTCTTGGGGTTTCCTGAAAATTTATCAATTCATTAGCCATGCATTAGATTTTTCGACTTCTTTGAGGATTTTCTTTTTTCTTTTTCACATGACCAAGCCCTTTAGTGTGCAGAATAATAAACAGCAGTGGGTGTCTTTCCGGGCCATTCAAGGTCGGAGAGTTTTTACTCTTTTTGATGAATCCTTCCATGATTTCAAAAACTTCTTTTTTAAAGTTCAAGCCGTAGAGGGTCACCACCCCTTTTTCCTGGACCAGAATTCTTCTCCTCATTTTTCCCTGTACTAGTTAGAGGCCTCTCCCGTAGAAAAATATAATCTGGATTATTTGAATGAGGTAGAGGCGGCTGTTGTGGGGTTCTTCTAAGAAGTATGGGGGAGAGCCCCTTATCTTGATATAAAAAAGTTCCTCCAGGGGTCTCCGACCTTTGTACAGACTCAATTAGGTAGCTTTTATTATTGTTTTTGTATTGTTTTCCGACCTGATTGGTTTCTGAGCTATTTTTTCCGACTTGTAGGTTGATTCTTTTATTACCTAATGGTTTTTGCAGAAATGGCGAAGAAGAATTCCAGCTCCTCCTATCAAAGAGTTTAGGATGCCAAGTCGAGGTCCCGTGCTAGGGTGAGTGCCGCCAGGGCTGCTGGCACTCTTCCTGCTCCTCCTCCTCCCCCTCCTCCTCCTCCTCCTCACAACTTAGGGACCCCCTCCCGACCTATTGTTATATCTTCCTCTGCTTCTTCTCTTCCGTCTCCTCCGCCCCGATCTTCTCCTGAGTCAGAGAAGAAGAAGCGCAAGACTTTAGAGTCTGGATCTTCTTTTGAGGGTGAGGCTAAGTCTAATGGGCCTCAGTTCATTCGGAATCATATCTATCCTCATACTTGTATAAGTATGGATGATGTTTCCGTTCGAAACCACCTTAATGTTCTGGTTCAGGGGAGTATCCGGGCGGCTGGAGTAGGTACAAGGCTTCTGGATATTTTTGAAAAGACTCCCCTCAGCTCTTTGGGTTCTTCCCAAAAGGTTGAGGAGCTAGAGGGGAGAATTTTTTTATATCAAGAAGAGGAGAAGAGGCTGAAGGAGGAGGTCGCTAAGTTGAAGAAGGAGAGGGATCGCTTCCAGGAGAAGGAGAAGAGGTTGCTGGGCCAGTGTGCCATGGCAGAGGGCCTGAAGGAGAAGGCAGAGCAGAGTTACATGAGGCTATTTGGGGAGAGCCTGGGCCTAAAGAAGGAGTTGGCGATATGTCGGGAGGCGTGGAGGATATTCAAGGAACAGGTCGGGGTTATCGCTCCTGAATTGGATCTTTCTCCACTGGACCCTGACAAGATCGTGGTTGACGGGGCCATTGTTTATCCTCCCAGACCTGAGTTGGACTCCGACCTAAAGACTCGAGGGCAACGAATAGTAGAATCCCCTCCCCGACCAGAGGATGTTCCGAGTTCTTCAGGAGCTCCTTCTCAGGGCCCCGATCAACCTGCTCTGTCTTCCCCTGGTGCTGTTCCAACTTCTCTCCCTGGTCCCGATATCGTTCCGACTTCTCTCCCTAGTTCTGGTGGTGATGGCCCCTCTCCCGGTGGTGATGACCTTCCTTCTTCTAACTGATCATTGCTATATAGGGGCCCGGCCTGTGGGTCCCCCTGTTTTTTAAACAATTTTATATTTGTTTTATTGGTGGTGGCTGCTGGTACTTGACATTTCTTGGCCCTTTGAGGCCGTAAACAAAAGTTAAAAATACATTTTTTTGGATAAGGATTTTTAAGCTATCTGTGTTGCGTGCATGCTTTCTGTTTAGGTTTTTGAAAAAATCTTTTTTGATCTTTTTGCTTTTTGAAAACCTTTTTGTCATGGCTGGCTGTCATTTGTCTAAGTTACTTTGAATTTTCTCAAAGGTTTCGAACAGCCTCTGCCTTTGGCTTTTCGATGAGTTTTCTTATCTCTTTTTGGTATTTCTCGTACTCAATTTTCTTTTATTGAGTTTCCATAACTTAGGTTGTTTTTGCGATGCATTTTTTCTCGGTTTTTACAACTTGTAAGTTGACTATCCTCCGAGTTCTTTTATGATCTACTTTTATAACCTCTTTATGCTGACTTGACCTCGTCGTTTTATCCTGACGACCATCTAGGTCGGTTCATGGGATTTTTACGATTTGTCGAGCTTAAGTCAACGCGTTTCATAGAAAGAATGAAAATAACGTATAAAGGAATTTATAAAGAGATATGAAAAAGATCTTTATTTATTTGCAAAAGTACATTTTGCTACTAAGGGTTTTTATGATTCATTGCCCTTAGTCCCCACTTTGATGCCTCGTTAAAAACCCCCTTCAGGAAAACCCTTTCTTTGGGAAAAAACCATGAAGTTGGGAAAAGAGTATATCAGGGAGTGGTTCGCTTTGAACTATAGTACCTTTTCATATTACAAGCATGCCATGACCTAGGTAGCTCGACACCGTTTAAGTCGGTCACCTTGTAATAGCTCTTTCCTAAGACTTCACTAATTTTATATGGTCCTTTCCAATTGGCAGCAAGCTTCCCATCCCTAGTTTTGTTGACTCTAATGTCGTTTCTGATCAAAACCAAGTCGTCTGAGGTAAAACTTCTTCGAATGACCTTTTTGTTGTATCTATTTGCCATCCTTTATTTCAATGCTACTTCTCTTATCTGGGCTTGTTCTCGGACTTTGGGGAGTAACTCAAGTTCTTCTTTGTGCCCCTGTATATTTCCGACATCGTCGTAGAAGTTCACCCTTGGACTTTGCTCACTGATTTCAATTGGTATCATGGCTTCTATGCCATAAGTAAGTCAGAAGGGTGTTTCCCCTGTGGCAAACTAAGGTGTAGTCCAATAAGCCCAAAGTACTTGTGGGAGCTCCTCAGCCCAGGCTCCCTTTGCATCTTGCAACCTTTTCTTCAACCCTGCCAATATGACTTTGTTAGTTGCCTCAGCTTGTCCATTTGCCTGTGGATGTTCTACTGAGGTGAACTGATGCTTAATCTTCATGCTGGCTACCAGATTTTTGAAGGTTGAGTCGGTGAACTGAGTGCCATTATCAGTGGTGATGGAGTGAGGTACTCCATACCTTGTGATAATATTTTTTTAGAGAAACTTCTGACTTCTCTAAGCGGTGATGGTGGCCAATGGTTCTGCTTCTATCCACTTCGTGAAGTAGTCTACTCCCACTATTAGGTATTTTACTTGTCCATGCGCTTGGCGGAATGGTCCTAACAAGTCCAATCCCCATTTTGCGAAAGGTCATGGAGAAGTTATACTAATGAGCTCCTCGAGGGGAGCAACATGGAAGTTTGCATGCATTTGGCATGGCTGGCACTTTTTCACAAAGTCTGTGGCATCCTTTTGCAAGGTCGGCCAGTAGAATTCAGCTCGAATGACTTTCCTTGCTAGCGATCGGGATTCGAGATGGTTTCCGCAGATACCATTGTGGATCTCTTCTAAGACTTCAGTTGTCCTTGAAGTTGGGACACACTTTAATAGTGGTGTTGATATTCCCCTTTTGTAGAGAATATTTTTCACTAAAGTGTAGTTTTGTGCCTCCCTCCGGATCTTTTTAGCCTCTTTTTCCTCCTTGGGTAGGATGTCGAATTTTAGGTATTCGACTAAGGGGTTCATCCATCCAAGGTCTAATCCCGAGATTTCAAGGACATTTTGCTTGGCCTCTATTTTTGCCACAAAGGGCTCTTGGAGAGTCTCTTGTATCAGACTTCTATTATTCCCCCTAGCTTGGTACTTGCTAGCTTGGAAAGGCGTCTGCTCTGCTGTTGAGGTCCTGAGTTATATGCTTAATCTCAGCTTCTACAAAGCGCCTAAGATGCTCCAATGTTTTGTCCAAGTATCTCTTTATATTGGAGTCTTTAGCCTGATACTCTCCATTTATTTGGGAGGTCACCACCTGAGAGTCGCTGAATATCGCTACTTTTGTAGCACCGACTTCTTCGGCCAGCTTTAATCCTGCAATCAAGGCTTCATATTCTGCTTGATTGTTGGAAGCTGTGAATTCAAATTTGAGGGAGACTTCTATTTGCGTTCCCCCTTTGTTGACCAGTATTATGCATGCACCGCTTCCTATTTTGTTTGAGGAACCATCTACATATAGCTCCCATGTAGTGGATTCTTCCTCTTGGTCTCCTGCATATTCTGCTATGAAGTTAGTGAGGCATTGAGCTTTGATAGCCGTCCGAATTTCATATTTTAGGTCAAACCCGCAATATCCATTTTCTGAAGGATTTGCTTCATGGGTTGGTTCGTTCAAACTTTTATTGTGTGAGCTTGAAAATAAGGCCGTAGCCTTCGTGAGGCTATTACTAAGAAGTATGCAAACTTCTCCAGTTTTTGATACCTTAGTTCAGGGCCTTGTAGAACTTTACTAGTGAAATATACAGGATGCTTCCCGGCCTCGTCTTCCCATATAAGAGCTGATGCTACAGCTTTGTTTGCTACAGACAAATACAGGATGAGTTCTTCCTCGACTACAGGTCGGGTTAGAATCGGAGGTTGGCTTAGGAACCTTTTGAACTCCTGGAATGCTTCTTCGCACTCAAGGGTCCATTCGAACTGGCATCCTTTCCTTAGTAGAGAGAAGAGTGGTAGGGATCTTAATGCTGATCCTGCCAAGAACCTAGAGAGAGCAGCAAGTCGGCCGTTCAGTTGTTAGACCTCCCTTAAGCAAGTCGGGCTTTTCATTTCTATGATTGTTTTGTACTTGTCGGGGTTTGCTTCAATCCCCCTTTGTGTCAGCATAAATCCTAGAAATTTTCCGACCTCTACCGCGAAGGTGCACTTTGTGGGATTCAACCTCATCCCATGCAACCTTTTGGTGTTGAAGACTTGCGAGAGATCTACCTGGAGGTCGGTCTCCTCCTTGGTTTTTACTAACATGTCGTCGACGTAGACTTCCATTAATTCCCAAGGTGGGGAGCAAACACCTTATTCATCAGCCTTTGATATGTGTCTCCAGCATTTTTTAATCCAAAAGGCATGACCACGTAGCAATAGTTTGCTCTAGGCGTGATGAAGGATGTTTTTACTTGATCCGGCTTGTACATCAGGATTTGATTATATCCCGAGTAGGCGTCCATAAACGACAAGTATTAATACCCTGAGCTAGAGTCTATTAGGGTATCAATACTGGGAGGTGGGTATAGATCTTTAGGACATGTCTCGTTCAGGTCAGTGTAGTCGACGCACATCTTCCACTTGCCGTTTTGCTTTTTGACCAGCACTACATTTGCCAGCCATGCCGGATACTTGACCTCTCTAATGAAGCCGGCTTCTAAGAGGGCTTGTACTTGCTCTTCCACCACTTGAGCTCATTCTGGCTCGAGCTTCCTTCTTTGCTACTGTACAGGTCGCGATCCGTGGTATACTGAAAGCTTGTGGGACATGAGCTCGGGGTCTATCCCTAGCATGTCAGAAGCTTTCTAGGCAAAGAGGTCGGAATTATCTTGTAGGAGCTTTATCAGCCTCTGCTTCAGGTCTCCCCCTAGGCTAGCTCCTATGTTGGTGTTTTTTTCCTTCCTTCAAATGTCTCTTGCAAGATAACTTTATGAGTCCACCTCCCCTAAATCCCTTTGAGATCATATGTATATGCCTTTCTGGGGTCTGTGGTGGTGGATCCCTTCGGTCGCCGTCATCTCGCTTTTTTTTCCCATGATTGTCTGACCTTTTCATGAGATATCTATCAAGTCGGCCTTCCCTGGCCAACTTTTCTATTACATTTTTAAGGTCGTAATAGTCATTTTTTGAGTGACCATACATCTTATGGTACTCATAGTAGTTGCCGCGACTCCCCCCCCCCCCTTTTTGTTTTTGATGGGCCTAGGGGGTGGTAGCCTTTCAGTGTGGAAAATTTTCTTGTATACATCAACTAGGAAAACTCTTAAAGGAGTATAAGAGTGATATCTCTTCGGCCTTTCAAGGTTGACCTCTTCTTTTTTCTTGGGCTCTCTCTCTCTTTCTCTTTTGATGAGTGAGAGTGCCCAGGTCGCCAGCTCGCACAACTAGAAAATGGATTAATACAGACAAATTTACAGACAGATTTAGTCTTTATTACAGACGGATTTTTGGTTACCGACGGATTTTGTCCCTCTGTAAAAGCCCCATCGGAAATAATTTACCGACGGATTTTTTTCCATTGGAAAATTACCGACGGACTTTTACCAGTTACCGACAGATTTTTCTCTGTAAATTTTTTTTCCATTTCCCGAAAACGACAAATTTTTCGACGGATTTTCCGTCTGTAATTACAGACGGATTTTCTGACGAATTTTCCAATTTTTGTCTGTAATTACAGACGGATTTTTCGACAGATTTTTCGTCTGTAATTTGAACCTTGGAAAATCATCTCACACTCTAATTACAGACAGAAAATCTGTCTGTAAATCCGTTAGTAAGATAAAATAATTTTTTTAAATTTTTTCATTCCAAAATAAACTTGTTTTCATACAAAATAAATATAGATTTAATACAAATTTTTATCTAATTTGTATTCGAATATTTATAATATTTCATAAAATCAACAAATTCATCGTATTATCAAACTAAAAGAAAAGTACTATAAACAAGCAAGTCAATATAATTCAAAATATAAACAAAGTGTAGTGATACATCAACTAGAATAATAAGTAACAAACATACATCAACAAAGTGTATTAGGTAAATTAAAAGTTATTAATGGGTATCCAAAGAGCTCTAAATGATTTTTCTCATACTAGTAAATTAAAAGACCTATGTTGCAAGCAACTCCTATTCAATTTCCTAATTTATTTGAACAATTTTCGCTGCTCTAATAATTAATAGATGAAGTTGGTGAATGAAGTCCTGTGTTAATTCCACTTATCTCATCTGCAAAATTTACTTGCTCTTTCTACTGCTTCTTCTTCATCATCACTGCTTTCCTCACAAGAAAACTTTGCCTTTTTGTTCCTCCTCTTATTCTTCTTCAGATATATTTTGTAGCCAGCCCATGATGATATTATCTGTTCCAAAAACCACATGTTATGAAATACCATAACTAATTAATTACTAATTACTTATTACTAAAAATTTCTTGGTGCAAGTTTACTCTTAATTTTGGCATGAATGTCTACATTTGAAGTTACTTGTTTTGCATAAGAAGCAAAAATCAAAGGATTCTCCAAGGCAGCAGCAACTCTTTCTTTATCATTTAACTGCTTATTCATTGCAACAACAGAAAATTAGTAGAATCCAAAACTTGTGTTATGATGAGGATTGAGCATAGTTTTTAACAAAAAACAAAAGATTAAAATTCCTTATACATAGACACCCTTCTAAGAATAACTACTTATGCTACTATTTTCTTTCTGTAACTTATCCTTTAATTATATTGCTTAAGATACAGGGAACAATGAGCTGTAACTAATTTGGTTATAAAGAAAAGAATTATAAGTGAGTGAACTTATTTAGTTATAACTCATTAATTATTGGGTGAAGGTGGCTTATTTTTATAGTAAAAAATATAAATAACAACATAGCTCATCTTCTTAAAAAAAAAAGAATAGATAGGAAGGAATTAAATGAACCTTTTGTCATTGAATGTAAGCAGAGAGCAAATCGGGATAGCGGGGATGGTTGGCGATCTGAGCCTTAATAACCGGATCCGACATATCCGGGTCGGGTGCTGCAAGTTGAGGAGGTAGTTACTACCCACACCCACTCTTGTAGTAGCTTCTGTTAGATGCAACTTAAATATACTTATGATTAGTATACTTGAACGGCAGTGCATTAACTTGAACAATAGTATACTTATGCTAGAGAGTAAGTACTCTATACAACTTAGCATGATTCTTATTTAATGATTAGTATACTTATGAACAATAATGCATTAACTTGAAATAAGAAAATATCGACATAATTACACAGATTTGTAATCAATACAATCAAATGACCCAACACAAATGAATCAAAAAAGAAATTGACTCACCGTTCCACTAATGGAGACTATGATGGTGCCAATAACAGACCCAAAAAGAAGTCATGTTGACATTGTTAAGGGAATAGCAGGAATTGCAAGTATCTGAGACAACATCAAAATGTAAACACAAAAATTCAGGTCAAAATAACATCCACAGCAGAAGACAAAAATAAAAATATAATGATAGAGAAAAGAAAGACAAAATAACTTGAAGGGAACAAACTTCATCAAACCCAGATGCCTAACATACTGCAGGTTGGTTTCAACAGGAGCTGGATGGAGTCTAATTTTTAATGTTTTGCAGGAAACAAAAACCTTCTTTAACAAGAAAACTCAAACAAACCTTGCTCTAACGACCAAGACCTTCTTGTTTAGCTTGTTCTTCCAACTGTAATAGCTCTGCGAGGTAAGAACTCGCCTCTCCTTTCTGTTGCCCCTGCTCTCTGACCTGCAAGAATAATATTACAACAATAAAAACTCCCGCAGCCAGAAAGTAACTCAAACAAACACAGTCAGATGTAAGCATACAGTATCCAAGCTTTGCCCATCCTTGAGAAACAACCAACAGTGAAACATTCTTGTCACCAAGCATAACACTCCCAAACTCTCTACCTATTGAAGGCACAGTGTAATCAACTTTGAAGATCACCTCCTGATCAAACACAACAAAAAATCACGTTTTCATTAGAAAGACATAAATGGCAATCATAATAACAAAAGAACCACATCACTCAATCACAAAAAATCAGAACGACAAAAACTAACTCATGATTCCCACCTTCCCAATGCAGAGCTTCCTCAGAAACTCTCTACTTTCCCACGCAAACGGCTCATCCACACCACTCCTACGTGCCTATATCATAATTAGCAAAAATAGCATCAATGCCAGATAAATTAACAAAAGCATTATATCAGATATAAATATATAAATTCATTCATGCAAATAAATAAATACATAACAGCATAACAAGTTAACACCTAAATCAATGAAGTCAAACAAAAAAAGGTGAAATTTTTTTTACCAGTCTAGGAGCAATGAGAGATGATAAAGTGAGAATCTTCTCAGGAAGGCGACCAGGCTTAGAGCTTGATAAGGCCACAATGACCAAACAGTCCCCCGAAGGAACTACTTTCACCCTTCCCCTGAACCAACCCGGTCTAGCCGCTGCTGACACCATTTTCAATAGCGACATCACGATCTGCAACCATCAGAACACACAAAAAAAAACTCGAACTCTCCAGAAATTTCAAATTATATTTAAAAAAAAACTCGAACTCTCCAGCTACCTTATACAAGTTTTACTAGTTTAGGTCTTGAAATTATATAATTTGAAACCAACCTGTAACGTGGCAATGACATTATACTTGGGCAGCACTAAACAGAAGCATTCATTTATGAAAAAATGGGAAAATGTGGAGTCATGATCAAAATCAATAGCACTGAAACCAACCTGTACTTTCTCATTGGAATTTTCTGAGATGTCTTTGCTTTCATGATTACATGTTCTTCATGGCAAAATGATGCTATAGTCTTATATTGGCGAAAGACTCAGCTGCAAGAGCAATAAGCTCAAAATCGGAAGCAGCATAGTCACCTGAAAAGCCTTTGGCAGACTTTGCTTGAATGAGACCGCCTATGAAGTGGCAAGACTTCACAGCCCAAGCTACCATAGCCATTCTCCAATCAACATACATGTTGAAACCTGTTGCTATCAAAATACTAAATGTTAATAGTTATCTATATATTTGGAAATATTATATAGTATGGTGAGATTTGGCCTTTTTACCAAAGTCTCACCTTTTCCGAACCTTATTATCAAAATGTCATCTTTTTGTAACTAATTACTCAGATGCCATCTTTTTACCACAGTCACAACTGATTTGCTATTTCATTTTTAATTATGATTGTTCATAGTAATATTCAAGGTGACACTTGAGTAATTAGTTTCAAAAGAGTGATATTTTGGCAATTAGTTTTGAAAAAGGTGGCACATTGGTGAAAAAATCACAAGATTCCTTATGCGCTTTAAAACCAAATTCCTCAGTAAAATCATTTAGTTTGGAAGAATTCTTGGTAAATTGTAGATAATGGTAAAAAGTTACAAACCAACCTCTTCTCCTTTTCAAATCGGCCTTACTGCGATTATGGTTGCTTGGCCATCCCTATCCTGCATACAAAAAGATTAGGACTACAAAGATAGTCATATCTTTGCAGAATAAAATTAAACCAGGTACCGATTGACTCAGTTCGAAACGTATCTCATCTCTCTTGAAGGCTTTGGCATGAGGACCACAAGAATAGTTCATGCAGCTTTGCAAAGGAAAAAAAGCAGTTCCTACAGCAAAATTTAAAAGGATTCAGGTATAATTACAAATAAAACTGCATAATTTCAATAACCAGTAGGCTAACACTAACTGTGATTCATTCATTACCTTGGCAATAAACAGAATAGTCTTCACCAAGAGCATATAAATTTGGTTGTGTAATTTTCTCAGCTTCTTCCTACTATTAACAATGACGAGAAAAGGAATCGAGTCAAAAGAGTTTCTTTCTTTGGAGATAAAGTAGAAAAGTAATTTGAACAAAATTTTAACCTTATCAGGATTTTTCAGATCATCAATGTATAAAAAGTAATCCTCCACGGAAGAAGCTACAACCAAATCACTGGAAAATATAAAAGCACAATACAAAAAACTCTTACAGATTATTCTGTTCAAACATGCCAATGATGTGTCCATAGATATCAAGGGAGAATATTAGAAATTGTCAAGGAATTCAAGATAAGTATCCAAATGATGAAATAGTCTTCATCATACGCATGTATGAGTGTATCAATTAAAGAATTTGTAAGGATACATGGCTCACACTCTTTGTCAAATATAGCTTTCTTAAGAAGTTGGAGAGACTGAAATATTAATCAATAAGCAAAAAATCAGGTATGGCATCAAATCAGCAAAAACATAATTTTGTGTCATGCACAATCAAACATCTGAAGAACTCTCACCTTGAATGCCAATTCTTTTATTTGCATCCTGAATGAATCTTCATCTGAAGAATCAATATCATCTGGCAATGCAACACAATCCCACCACCTACAAACAATTTGAAGTTACTACTTCTTTCATAATTCAAATGCATTTTGCCACTATATTTGTTAATAGTGTACTATATTGTAAACTTAACTCTATGAAATCCTTGTCATGCTACTCAGCCAAAGAAGAATGCTAGAGAGAAAAAAAGTTTCAACCCTTCAAATAACTATGGAGACAATAAGATCAAGTAGAATCCATCCAAGCAAGAAAATAATTACTTTTTGAATTATATATATCTCTGAAATTATGTATTGAATAAATGGCAGAGACTAGAAAGAGTTACACAGTCATAGGAAAGAAACAAAGAAGAGAAGAATGAAGGGAGTTCGTTCACAAAAAGCTTGCCATATCTATCACTGTAATAAAACCCTAAATTTGTTTTGAGAACAGAACAGATATAATTGCAAGAAAATCAATGTAATCTGAAGGAATGACGGAACCTACCTAAACCAACGGCGATGAGAAGAAGAGGTAGAAGCGGCGGCGACGACGCTAACGAGCTTTAGCGAGCAGCGACAGAAAATGGCATGGAGAAGGTAGCGAAAGTTATCGACATCGAAACTGAAAGAGAGAGATTGGAGAAGGGATGTGACGGAGAGATTAGGGAAGGGGTGTGATGTAGCTTCGGGAACGGCGGTGAAGGGGCGAAAGGTGCCGATGATGAAGGATTAGGAGCGAATCAGTGAGAATCGGTGAGAAGCGGCGTCAATGAAGGATAGGGTGTTTTGTAAAATGAAGTCGCCGTCGAGGAGAACGTGATTTTCATACCCTTATTTTCACCTCTTTCGATGGAATAATTTAAAAAAAATTAGTTTTTTCGATGAAATTATCGACGGATTTTCTTTTCCATCTCTAATTTATGCTAATTCATTTTTTTGTTTACTGACAAAAAATTCCTCTGAAATTTCATCTGTATTTCCGTGGGATAAAATCCGTCGAAAATATCCATCTGTAATAACTAATTTTCTAGTAGTGTTGGTTCTCGAAGTCTGGCATTTTCCTCCATGTTGATGTACTTCTCGGCTCTTTCCTGTACATCACTTAGGGAGGTTGGGTGTCTTTTTGATATGGACTGGGAGAAGGGACCTTCTCGAAGTCCATTTACTAGGCTCATAATTACTACCTCCATGGGCAGGTCTTGAATCTCCAAACACGCTTTATTGAACCTTTCCATATAATCCCTCAAAGGCTCTACGACTCGGTGCGTGCTTTACTCTGTCCATCTGGATAGAGAATCACAGCAGAAACTTTCGCGAGAGGTCGTCGAAGCTGGTGACTGGCCTCGGGGGAAGACTATCGAACCACTTCATCGCTACTTTGGTCAAGGTTGTGGGAAAAACCTTGCAGTGAGTGGCATCAGAGGCGTCGGCTAGATACATCCGACTTTTGAAATTACTCAAATGATGCTTTGGATCAGTGGTTCCATCGTAGAGGTCCATATCAGGGCTTTTAAAGTTCCTTAGAACTTTTGCCCTCATGATGTCCTCACTGAACGGGTCTACTCCTACCAAGGGAGAGTCTTCTCAGTCGCTACGGGAGCTTCGACTTTTGAGGGAGGACTCCAGTCTTAAGAGTTTTTCTTCTAACTCTTTTCGTCGCTCTATCTCATTCCTCAAATTCTTCTCTGCCTCTCGCTGTCGCTCTAACTCCTGCTCCAGCTGTTCCAGACGCCCTTGGTGGCCGTGGAATAATCCCATGAAGTCGCCACATAGGGCTGTCCTTCTCTTCCTGATTCGCGTCCTTCAGAAGAGATTGCCTTTGAGTCTTTTAACCCAGAGGTATCTTCTCTGTGCTGGTTGTTCACCTCTTGGTGAGGGGCTACGTTCGCGTCGTTGTTCCCAGTGTCCAGATTCTCTTATTCAGAATCAGACGTTGAGTGGCCATCATCAGGTGACTTGTCCGCCATTACTGGTTGATATCTTTGGTCCCCGGCAATGGCACTAATGTTACGGTAGGTAACCGGAGATTAATGGGCTGGACTTGTTAGTTTGGCCCAATCGTTTGGTGGAAGAAGCCTTTGTGCGGGGTTCATGCCTGGGAGCTTCCTTTCGACTTGTGTGTGAGAAAGAATGGAGGGTGGTACCTGCAAAGACACTCCGATGCCTAAGTCAGCAAGGGTCTAATCAAGTTTTTAGAGTATGGGAACTTAGAGATACCTGAGGGGTGTCAGTGTATTTATAGTGGTGAACCCATAACTACTGTTGGAGTGGTTCCATCTTTTAAGAAGGATAACCATCCATTTATCTTAGGGAAGTCAAGATATGACTCCTGAAAGTGAGTTGAGAGATTTTAGGGGCAGTTACTTATTTGAATAAGTGTTATCTGCCAGCTAACTGACGTTAGGAATTTTGCTAGTAAAGAATTTTATAAAAATAGTCGCGTTGTAGATATAGATTCTAAACTAACAGAAATCCCTTCGTGCAAATGTTTTGGTTGTCACAAGTAACAAACCCCTTTAAAATTGATAACCGAGTATTTAAACCTCGGGTCGTCTTCTCAAGGAATTGCAGGGAGGTATGTTCTTATTATTGGCTATGAAAAAGGTAAAATTGGGGTTTTTGTAATTTGGGCAATGGGCACAAGTATATTTTCAAAGCAATAAAAATAAATAAATAACTGTAAAATAAACTCTTGGCAAGGTATAAGAACTGGAAGTCCTATTCTTATCAATTGTGATGAGAATTGGATTTTAATCCCACTTAGTTAACCTTTACTAAACAAAGGAAGGTCAAGTGGACTAATTAATTTGATACCTAAAGTCCTAGTCTTTCCTTTGGAAAGGCTAGAGTTATTGGAACTCAAATTAATTAGCAACTCCCAATTTCAACCACTGCTTTATTTGACAGCTCAAGTGTCACCAATTACTCAACCAAAGCCAAAAGGGTAACAGGAAAATCCAAATTATTTATATAAATAAAAGACAGCAATCATCAATCTGAAATACCTCAAAATCATAAATTAATAACTCAATTAAATGTAACATGGACAGTTATAGCCAAATAAAGAAGTTGAGTTGAACATAGAAATCCAAAAATTAAATTGAGAAAATAAATAAAAGGAAAATTGAACCTGTAATTGAAGATGAAATAATCTTGAAGTGATAATAAATCCTAATCCTAATCCTAAGAGAGAGGAGAGAACCTCTCTCTCTAAAAACTACATCTAAAACTAAAATTATGAATTATGAGAACATCATCTTGAATGGATGCAATCCCTCTACTTTATAGCCTCTAATCTGAGTTTTCTGGGCCGAAAACTGGGTCAGAAACAGCCCAGAAATCGCTGGAGAAGAAATCTGCCACGCTGGTTTTTCGTCATTGCGACGCGGCCGCATGGAGCACGCGGTCGCGTCGCCTAGTGTCAGGGCAACTATGGCATATTATATATCAAATCGAAGCACCGGACGTTCGCTTTCCAACGCAACTAGAACCGCGTCATTTGGACCTCTGTAGCAAAAGCTATAACTGTTTGAGTGCGAAGAAGTCAGGCTGGACAGCTTTGCAGTTCCTTCAACTTCTTGTATTCCTTCCACTTTTGCATGCTTCCTTTCCATCCTCTAAACCATTCCTGCCCTGTAATCCCTGAAATCACTTAACACACATATCAAGGCATCTAATGGTAATAAGAGAGGATTAAACATAGGAAACTTAAGGCCAAAGAAGCATGTTTTCAATCAAAGCACATAATTAGGAAGGCCAATATATATAAAACCATGCAAATAGTATGAATAAGTGGGTAAAGAGTTGATAAAATCCACTCAATTGAGCACAAGATAAACCATGAAATAGTGTTTTATCAACCTCCCCACACTTAAACATTAGCATGTCCTCATGCTAAGCTCAAGAGAAGCTATGAAGATGAAGAGGAATGGTAGAAAGTATGAAATGCAATCCTATCTATATGAATGCAACTAAATGTGAAATGCTTCTACCTACTTGGTTAAAAATAAATAAGTTCTCCAAGACAAACATAAATCAGATTTCACTAATTCAAATTATACAATAAAAGACAAGTAAACTTGTAAGAAGATAGCTTATGAAAGCAGGGAACATAGAATCAAGCATTGAACCCTCACTGGAAATGTATATCACTCTAATCTCTCAAGTGTATAGGGTTATTCACTCTACTCTTCTCTAGTCATGCTTTCTAAACCTTGTTCTTCATCTAACCAATCAACAAATATTTAATGTACCAATGCAAACATCATGAGGTCTTTTCAAGGTTGTAATGGGGCTGAGGTAAAGGTAAGGATATATGTATGGCCAAGTGAGCTTTATAAATTGAATCTTTAATTATCCTAAGCTTTCACCTAACATACATATACTCTATATAACTCTAGTTCATGCCTAGCTACCCAAAATTCTCACTTTTACATCACATACTCATGTATCAACTTTTTCTTTTTAATTTATTACATGTGCATTGATTTTTCATTAACTTAACATTGGGGTAATTTTGTCCCCTTATTTATTTATTTATATTATATATATATATATATATATATATTTCTTTTTTTTTCTCTTTTTTTTGAATCATAAAAGCAAACATAACTTATCAATGCACATGGATTCTCCATTATTTTTCTATTTTGGTTTTTCATGAGTAGGTTCCCAAATTCCCAATATTCAAATAGATTAGAGACATGATACATTCCCTTATTAACCCATGTTTCCACAGTTTTTCCCACACTTAGTTGATGCACAATCTCTATCTTAAGCTAACCAAAGATTCAATTGGGATATTACTTTTATTTTTCTGCTTAAGGCTAGTGATGTGGTAAAATACAGAACAAATGGGGATTAAAAGGCTCAAAGTGGCTGACAATGGTGATTTAAAGGGTAGGTTTATTTGGGATAAGTGAGCTAAAATCAACAATGGCCTCAATCATATGCAAGCATGTAAATACACTAAATAATGGACATATAGATTGGAACAAAATATAGATTACAATCATAGAGGAGGAAACACACAAGAATAAAATATTTATGGTTAAATAATGTAACCATGTAAATAAGCTCAAAATCTCACAGGTTGTGTGTTCTTTGGCTCAAAAACCATGTTCCAAATACAACTTCAAACAAATTTAACAAAAATTTTTCAATTTAAATTAGTGAAATACTATAAAAATTTCTTGAAAAAGAAAATATTTCTTCAACCAAGTGGTAAAATATGTAATCAAACATGCAAATGCAATAACTAACAAGGAAAATAAACCATTGGTGTTGAGATAGAAGAGTAACTAACCCATGGAGATCGTATCGACCTCTCCACACTTAAAGATTGCACCGTCCTCGGTGCATGCGAAGATGTGCAGGTGGACGGGTTGCTTTAACTGATGCTTTTCTCCAAAGATTGAGCAGATGAACTTGTTTGTCTCCCCAGTAAGAAGCTTTTCCTCTCCCTTTGTGGTGGCCATCCTGAAAGAAGAGGGAAAAGAAGAAAAAGTAACCCAGAAATAAAATAAGAATATAAATAAAGTCTGGGTGGATGAATGCCAAATAATGGGGGTCGCAATTACATGGTAGCTACAACATGCAAGTGAGAAAATAGTAGAGACACATGGCATATCAATAATGTAAAAATTAGCAAAAATGAGGGAAGAGAGTGTGGGTAACGAGAGATAATATAAATTCATGTCAATGCAAAAGTGATACAGGTATAAAAGATTGGCATTGATATAAATAATATTACTTAACCAGAATAAAACAAGTCACTAAGCACTCAAAATAATTCAAGAGAAGATGCAACAGTTAAATAAGAAAATTCAACACCAAAGGAAAAATAATGAATTTAGAAAAGAAGGAAGAATATACACTAAATTAAAATGCAATGAATGGAATATGCAAATAAATAAAATGAAAGATAAGAAGAATGAGAAGGGAAAGAAGTGAGTAAGAAAGGAGGGAGGAAAAATTAGGATTGGGGAAGAAAAGATAAGATATTTGGCAAATTAGGATAAGCTGTGCAGCGCAAGCGACGCGATCGCGTGGGGCACGCGGTCGCGCGACTTGCGCTGATACTGATTCACGCGGTCGCGTTGGTCACGTGGTCACGTGACACAATTCGTGCTACTGGCGCGAGGGCAGCCTCGCGCTCGCACAACTTTCTGTTCAAATTATTATTAGTGCCAAATTTTAAGTGACGCAATCGCATGGGGCATGCGATCGCGTGAGTGGGCTTTAGAAGAATGTGACGTGGTCGCGTGGGTCACGCGGCCGCATGGGTAGAATTGTGCATTCAGCACCAATCCAGCACCATTCTAGCACAATACTTGGTTGTGCACCCTTTTACGTCAAAATCCAGGGCACGCGGCCGCGTGAGGGACGCGGTCGTGTGGGAGGCCAAAATTCCACATGACGCGGTCTCGTAAGCGATGCGGTCGCGTGGGGTCAAATTATGCTAAAGGCGCGCCTCCAGCCACGCTTTCGCGTGACTCTCTGTTCAATTATTTTTTTTTCAACGCACTAGTGACGCGGACGCGTCAGCGACGCTGCCGCATCGCGTGCATGTTTTCCTTTTTTTTATTATGCAATTATGCAGTATGCAATATGCAGTGTTAATGTAGATACTATGAAAACTTCCAGGTTCAATGAAAATAAAATAAAATAAAAAAATAAACAATCCGAAATAAGATTGAAAAAGAACGATCATACCATGGTGGGTTGTCTCCCACCTAGCACTTTTAGTTAAAGTCCTTAAGTTGGACCTTTGGTGAGCTCACTGTTATGATGGTTTATGCTTGTACTGATCCAGGAATCCCCACCAGTGTTTGTACTTCCAGTAGCCTCCGGGGTCCCAAACTAAGCATGTAAAGCCCTTAAGAAGCTTCAAACAGATTCTTAGGCTCCCGGGGTGACAAATGTCAGAACAGATTCCAGGATCCCAAACCTTACTTTTACACCCGTTTTTGTCTCGATTTGCATTTTTCCAGCCGGGTGAAGGGTGATCTGAATTTTCACTGCAGCGACTAAACAGCTTCCTAGACCCATTAAGTTGAGCTTTACACCAACCTTTGCGTTTAAACTTAAAGCTTCCAACCATAATGAACCTTGCAGGACAATTCTTACCACTGACCATCTTCTTCTTACTTTTAATGCCACAAAGAGCTCTAAGTTGACCATCCGTCTCCAGTAGCCCATATTCAAGTGGAATTAGAAATCTAAGGGATATGAATTTTACCCACTTGAATGTTGTGAAGGATGATGGCAACTTAGGGGGAGGTGTTTTTAATGAACGTGCAAGCTCTACTCCCTTGTGCTCTCCTCTGACATCTTCCACCTCTTTGCAAGCTTTCTTCCAATTTAATCTTTTCTTTATTGCGCACCAAGGGCATGGGAAGTTGTGCCTCTTCTTCTTGAATCTCCATCTCTTGATTAACCTCTTACAAGTCTTTTATTATGACATGCCTTGGAGGTTGTACACCCTCCTCAACATCAATTTCAAATATCTTGGAAGGAGGCTTTATGACTTAAATTTCCCATGGAGGTTCTGCATCTCCTAAGTCTTCAACCGCTTCTTCCTCTTCAACAAATATGGCTTCTTCCACTTGTTCCAGTACAAAGTCATGCTCCTTACTGTCCACTGGAGTTTCTAGTATCTCCTTCATGCTACATTCTTCATTAGATTCTCCACATGAAGCCATGGGGGTTCCTTGAGTGTCTGAATGTCTAGAAGGTAATTGATTTATTGCTTGCTCCAATTGATGAAAGGTTGCATGAAATTGATCTACTATTTTCTTGAGACGATCCCTTGACTCTTGTTCCATTTCAATAGCATAACTGGGATTATCTTGCTCTTGGATTGATGGATGTGGGTGCTTTTCCATGGATGGTGGTGATGGGATGGGTGGTGATGGAATGGGTGGATCATTATATGGTTGAAAAGGAAGTGCACTAGATCTTGAGGGTTGATTGTTGAAGGTATTCGGTGATCCGATTTGGGTGACCAGAGCTTGTATAGTAGAGTTTAAATCGGCAAATTCTTTCTCCATGGAGGTTTGGGGTGGATAGGAGGGTTCATTTTGATAATGATAAGGAGATGGTGTATATTGAGGTGTGATGAGCGGATAATTTATACGCTTTTTGGCATTGTTTTTAATATGTTTTTAGTTTGTATTAGTTAGTTTTTATTATATTTTTATTAGTTTTTAGTTAAAATTCACTTTTCTGGACTTTACTATGAGTTTGTGTGTTTTTCTGTGATTTCAAGTATTTTCTGGCTGAAATTGAGGGACCTGAGCAAAAATCTGATTCTGAGGCTGAAAAGGACTGCAGATGTTGTTGGATTCTGACCTCCCTGCACTCAAAGTGAATTTTCTGGAGCTACAGAAGCCCAATTAGCGTGCTCTCAATTGCGTTGGAAAGTAGACATCCTGGGCTTTCCAGCAATGTATAATAGTCCATACTTTGCCCGAGATTTGATGGCCCAAACAGGCGTTTCAAGTCAACTCAAGAATTCTGGCGTTAAACGCCGGAACTGGCACAAGAATGGGAGTTAAACGCCCAAACTGGCACAAAAGCTGGCGTTTAACTCCAAGAAAAGTCTCTACACATGAAAGCTTCAATGCTCAGCCCAAGCACACACCAAGTGGGCCCGGAAGTGGATTTTTATGTCATTTACTCATCTTTGTAAACCCTAAGCTACTAGTTCTCTACAAATAGGACCTTTTGCTATTGTATTAGGGAGCTTTTGATCATGTTTTTATGATTGAACCCTCTTTGGGAGGCTGGCCATTTGACCATGCCTAGACCTTGTTCTTATGTATTTTCAACGGTGGAGTTTCTACACACCATAGATTAAGGTGTGGAGCTCTGCTGTACCTCGAGTATCAATGCAATTACTTTTGTTCTTCTATTCAATTCGTCTTATTCTTGTTCTAAGATATCACTTGTTCCTCAACTTGATGAATGTGATGATCCGTGACACTCATCATCATTCTCACCTATGAACGTGTGCTTGATAACCACCTCCGTTCTACCTTAGATTGAGTGGATATCTCTTGGATTCCTTAATCGGAATCTTCGTGGTATAAGCTAGAATTGATGGCGGCATTCAAGAGAATCCGGAAGGTCTAAACCTTGTCTGTGGTATTCTGAGTAGGATTCAAGGATTGAATGACTGTGACGAGCTTCAAACTCCTGAAGGCTGGGCGTTAGTGACAGACACAAAAGAATCACTGGATTCTATTCCAACCTGATTGAGAACCGACAGATGATTACCCGTGCTGTGACAGAGCGCGTTAAACATTTTCACTGAGAGGACGAGACTGTAGCCACTGACAATGGTGATGCCCAACATACAGCTTGCCATGGAAAGGAGTAAGAAGGATTGGATGAAGACAGTAGGAACGCAGAGAGACAGAAGGGACAAAGCATCTCCATACGTTTATCTGAAATTCTCACCAATGAATTACATAAGTATCTCTATCTTTATTTTATGCTTTATTCATAAATCATCCATAACCATTTGAATCTGCCTGACTGAGATTTACAAGATGACCATAGCTTGCTTCATACCAACAATCTCCCTGGGATCGACCCTTACTCGCGTAAGGTTTATTACTTGGACGACCCAGTGCACTTGCTGGTTAGTTGTGCGAAGTTGTGATAAAGAGTTGAGATTACAATTGAGCGTACCATGTTGATGGCGCCATTGATGATCACAATTCCGCGCACCAAGTTTTTGGCGCCGTTGCTGGGGATTGTTCGAGTTTGGACAACTGACGATTCATCTTGTTGCTTAGATTAGGTTTTTTTCTTCAGAATTTTTAAGAATGAATTATAGAGTTTGAAGGTGATGTTTTCATCATCACCAAAGCTGATTGATTCTCATTAATTTAGCTCTTGAATGCAATGTCCTGCTAAAGCTTGGCTAGCCATGTCTAATCTTTTTAGACTAAAGCTTTAGACTAACATTGCATGATTCCTGGAATTTTTATTAAAAATTTTGAATCTATGATTTTCGAAAAAATCCAAAAAATTATAAAATCTTAAAACCAAATATAATTTTATGTTTCTTGTTTGAGTCTAGTGTCTAATTTTAAGTTTGGTGTCCATTGCATGTTTTTAGTCTTCTAATTTTCGAAAATTACATGCATTATGTTCTTCATTGATCTTCAAGTTGTTCTTGATGATTTCCTTGCTCTGATCTTTAAATTCTCTTGTCTTGAGTGTTTTGTTGTTTCTCATATGCATTCTCAATTTGTTAGTGTCAGTAGTATACAAACTTCTAAGTTTGGTGTCTTGCATGCATTATTCATTTGATCTTAGTGGCATTTTGATTATTCCTCATCATTAAAAATTCAAAAAAAAATTTTTAATTTGTGTCTTTTCAAGACAATAATACCGAGAATTAAAGATTCAGAACATACAGCAGAGGAATTACATAGAAAAAGCTGGGCGTTCAAAACGCCCAATGAAGAAGAAAAACTGGCGTTTAAACGCCAGCCAGGGTACCTGGCTGGGCGTTTAATGCCTAAAAGGGTAGCATTTTGGGCGTTAAACGCCAGAATGTATACCATTCTGGGCGTTTAACGCCAGGATGGCACAAGAGGGAAGATTTTGTTTTTAATTCAAATTTTTTTTTCAAGTTTTCATAATTTTTCAAAATCAAATCTTTTTCAAATCATATCTTTTCAATCATATATTTTCAAAATCAATTTCTTTCAACTTTTCAAAAATACTTGCTAACAATTAATGATTTGATTCAACATTTCAAGTATGTTGCCTTTTCTGTTGAGAAAGGTTTAATGTCTGAATCATATCTTTTAAATTTGTTGTTAGCCAAGTCATTAATTTTAAAAAATCAAATCTTTTTAAATTGTTTTTCAAATCATATCTTTTCAATCATATCTTTTCAATCACATCTTTTTCAAAATTAATTTTCAATCATATCTTTTTGATTTCTACTTTCAAAAAAATCATTTTCAAAAATCACTTTATTTCTTTTCCAACTTTAGTTTTCGAAAATCATCAATCAAATTTTCAAAATTTCTTTTAATTATTTTAAAATATTTTTCTTTAATTTCAAAAATTCTTCCCCTCTTCTCACATCCTTCTATTTATGGACTAACACTCCTCCTCAATGCACAATTCGAACCCTATCTCTCTTAATAAGTTCGAATTCTTCTACATCCTCCTTCTATTCTTCTTTTCCTCTGACATCTCAAGGAATCTCTATACTGTGACATAGAGGATTCCATATTTTCTTGTTCTCTTCTCTTTCATATGAGCATGAGCAAAGACAAAAGTATTCTTATTGAGGCTGACCCTGAACCTGAAAGGACCCTGAAGCGAAAGCTAAGAGAAGCTAAAGCACAACTCTCTGTAGAGGACCTAACAGAAATCTTCAAACAAGAAGAAGACATAGCAGCCGAAAACAACAACAATGCCAACAATGCAAGGAAGGTGCTGGGTTACTTTACTGCACCTACTCCCGACTTCTATGGGAGAAGCATCTCTATCCCTGCCATTGGAGCAAACAACTTTGAGCTTTAGCCTCAATTAGTTTCTCTAATGCAACAGAATTGCAAGTTCCATGGACTTCCATTGGAAGATCCTCATCAGTTTTTAGCTGAATTCTTACAAATCTGTGACACTGTCAAGACTAATGGGGTTGACCCTGAGGTCTACAGACTTCTGCTATTCCCTTTTGCTGTAAGAGATAGAGCTAGGATATGGTTGGACTCACAACCTAAAGAAAGCCTGAACTCTTGGGAAAATCTAGTCAATGCCTTCGTGGCAAAGTTCTTTCCACCTCAAAAATTGAGTAAGCTTAGAGTGGAAGTCCAAACCTTCAGACAGAAGGAAGGTGAATCCCTCTATAAAGCTTGGGAAAGATACAAACAATTGATCAGAAAGTGTCCTTCTGACATGCTTTCTGAATGGAGCATCATAGGTATCTTCTATGATGATCTGTCTGAACTATCCAAAATGTCATTGGACAGCTCTGCTGGAGGATCTCTTCATCTAAAGAAGACGCCTGCAGAAGCTCAAGAGCTCATTGAAATGGTTGCAAATAACCAATTCATGTACACTTCTGAAAGGAATCCTGTGAACAACGGGATGAATCAAAAGAAATGAGTTCTTGAGATTGATACTCTGAATGCCATATTGGCTCAGAACAAAATATTGACTCAGCAAGTCAATATGATTTCTCAAAGTCTGTCTGGAATGCAAGTTGCACCAGGTAGTACTAAGGACGCTTCATCTAAAGAAGAAGCTTATGATCTTGAGAACCCTTCAATGGAAGAGGTGAATTACATGGGAGAATCCTATGGAAACACCTATAATCCTTCATGGAGAAATCATCCAAATCTCTCATGGAATGATCAACAGAGACCTCAACAAGGTTTCAACAAAAATAATGGTGGAAGAAACAGGTTTGGCAATGGCAAGCCTTTTCCATCATCTTCTCAGCAACAGACAGAGAATTCTAAGCAGAGCCACTCTGACTTAGCAACCATGGTCTTTGATCTAATCAAAATCACTCAAAGTTTCATGACTGAAACAAGGTCCTCCATTAGAAACTTGGAGGCACAAGTGGGTCAGCTGAGTAAGAAAGTTACTGAACTCCCTCCTAGTACTCCTCCAGGCAATACAGAAGAGAATCCAAAAGGAGAGTGTAAGGCCATCAACATGGCCGAATTTGGAGAGGAGAAAGAGGCAGTGAGTGCCACTGAGGAAGACCTCAATGGACGTCCACTGGCCTCCAATGAGTTCCCTAATGAGGAACCATGGGAATCTGAGGCTCACACTGAGACCATAAAGATTCCATTGGATTTACTTCTGCCATTCATGAGCTCTGATAAGTATTCTTCCTCTGAAGAGGATGAAGATGTCACTGAAGAGCAAGTTGCTAAGTACCTTGGAGCAATCATGAAGCTAAATGACAAGTTATTTGGTAATGAGACTTGGGAGGATGAATTTCCTTTGCTCACCAAAGAACTAGATGACTTGACTAGGCAGAGATTACCTCAAAAGAGACAGGACCCTGGGAAGTTCTCATTACCTTGTACCATAGGCACCATGACCTTTGAGAAGGCTCTGTGTGACCTAGGGTCAAGCATAAACCTCATGCCTCTCTCTGTAATGGAGAAGCTAGGGATCTTTGAGGTGCAAGCTGCAAGAATCTCACTAGAGATGGCAGACAATTCAAGAAAACAAGCTTATGGACTTGTAGAGGATGTTCTGGTAAACGTTGAAGACTATTACATCCCTGCTAATTTTATAGTCCTAGAGACTGGAAAGTGCATGGATGAATCCATCATCCTTGGCAGACCCTTCCTAGCCACAGCAAAGGCTGTGATTGATGTTGACAGAGGAGAATTGATCATTCAAGTGAATGAAGAATCCTTTATGTTTAAGGCTCAAGGATACCCCTCTGTAACCATGGAGAGGAAGCACGAAGAGCTTCCCTGAAAACAGAGTCAAACAGAGCCCCCACGGTCAAACTCTAAGTTTGGTGTTGGGAGGCCACAACCAACTTCTAAGTTTGGTGTTGATCCCCCACATTCAAACTCTAAGTTTGGTGTTGGGAGGTTCCAACATTGCTCTGAACATCTGTGAGGCTCCATGAGAGCCCACTGTCAAGCTACTGACATTAAAGAAGTGCTTGTTGGGAGGCAACGTAATGTTATATTTATCTATTTCCCTTTGTTATTTTATGTCTTTTATAGGTTGATGATCATGGAAAGTCACAAAATCAATTGAAAAAGCAAAAACAGCATGAAAAATAGAAAGAAAAACAGCACACCTTGGAGGAAAACCTTGCTAAACGCCAGTAAGGGTAGCAAATGGGCGTTTAACGCCCAGTCTGGCACCATTCTGGGCGTTTAACGCCAGAAAAAGGCACCAGACTGGCGTTTAACGCCAGGAATGGGCACCAAGCTGGCGTTAAACGCCAGAAATGGGCACCAGCCCGGCGTTTAACGCCAGGATTGGCAGAAGGAGCATTTTTGCTCGCCACTTGGTGCAGGGATGAATTATCCTTGACACCTCAGGATCTGTGGACCCCACAGGATCCCCACCTACCCCACCACTCTCTCTATTCTTCACCCATTCACCAATCACCTCAATACCTCTTCCCCAAAAACTCATTACCTGTTAAATCCCACCATTCTCTTCACCACTCACATCCATCCTTCATAAAACCCAACCTACCTTACCATTCAAATTCAAACCACTTTCCCTCCCAAACCCACCCATACATGACCGAACCCTACCCCTCTCTTCACCTCTATATAAACCCATCTTCACTCCTTCATTTTCACACAACCTAAACACTACTTCTCCCCCTTGGTCGAACCACAAAGCCACCTCCATCTCCTCTATTTCTTTTTCTTCTACTCTCTTCTTTCTTCTTTTGCTCGAGGACGAGCAAACCTTCTAAGGTTGGTGTGGTAAAAGCATTGCTTTTTATTTTTCCATAACCATTTATGGCACCTAAGGCCGGAGAAACCTCTAGAAAGAGGAAAGGGAAGGCAAAAGCTTCCACCTCCGAGTCATGGGAGATGGAGAGATTCATCTCAAGGGTGCATCAAGACCACTTCTATGAAGTTGTGGCCATGAAGAAGGTGATCCCCGAGGTCCCTTTCAAACTCAAAAAGAGTGAATATCCGGAGATCAGACATGAGATCCGAAGAAGAGGTTTGGAAGTTCTTACCAACCCCATTCAACAAGTCGGAATCTTAATGGTTCAAGAGTTCTATGCCAATGCATGGATCACCAAGAACCATGATCAAAGTGTGAACCCGGACCCAAAGAATTGGCTTATAATGGTTCGGGAGAAATGCTTAGATTTTAGTCCGGAAAATGTAAGGTTGGCATTCAACTTGCCCATGATGCAAGGAGATGAACACCCTTACACTAGAAGGGTCAACTTTGATCAAAGGTTGAACCAAGTCCTCAAAGACATTTGTGAAGAGGGCACTCAATGGAAGAGAGATTCAAGAGGGAAGCCGGTTCAACTGAGAAGGCATGACCTCAAGCCCGTGGCTAGGGGATGGTTGGAGTTTATCCAACGCTCAATCATTCCCACTAGTAACCGGTCCGAAGTTACTATAGACCGAGCTATCATGATTCATAGCATCATGATTGGAGAGGAAGTAGAAGTTCATGAGGTTATATCCCAAGAACTTTATAAGGTGGCGGACAAGTCCTCTACCTTGGCAAGGTTAGCCTTCCCTCATCTCATTTCTCACCTCTGTAATTCAGTTGGAGTCAACATAGAGGGAGACATCCTCATTGATGAGAACAAGCCCATCACTAAGAAAAGGATGGAGCAAACAAGAGATCCCACTCATCATGAAACCCCTGAGATGCCTCAAGGGATGCACTTTCCTACACAAAACTATTGGGATCAAATCAACACCTCCCTAGGAGAATTGAGTTCCAACATGGGACAACTATGGGTGGAGCACCAAGAACATTCCATCCTCCTCCATGAAATTAGAGAAGATCAAAGAATCATGAGAGAGGAGCAAGAAAGGCAAGGAAGAGACATTGAGGAGCTCAAGCACTCCGTAAGATCTTCAAGAGGAAGAACAAGCCGCCATCACTAAGGTGGACCCGTTCTTTAATCTCCTTGTTCTTTATTTTTCTGTTTTTCGAATTTTTATGCTTATGTTTATCTATGTTTGTGTCTTATGATCATTAGTATCTTAGTGTCTATGCCTTAAAGTTATGAATGTCCTATGAATCCATCACCTTTCTTAAATGAAAAATGTTCTTAATTAAAAAAGAGAAGAATTGCATGAATTTTGAATTTTATAACAGATTAATTATTTTGATGTGGTGGCAATACTTTGACTTCTGAATGTATGCTTGAACAGTGCATATATCTTTTGAATTTGTTGTTCATGAATGTTGGCTCTTGAAAGAATGATGAAAAAAGGAGACATGTTACTGAGGATCTGAAAAATCATAAAAATGATTCTTGAAGCAAGAAAAAGCAGTGAATACAAAAAAAATAAACGAAAAAAAGGGGAAGGAAAAAGAAAAAAATTAAAGTCATGATCCAAGGCAAAAAGAGTGTGCTTAAGAATCCTGGACACCTCTAATTAGGGACTCTAGCAAAGCTGAGTCACAATCTGAAAAGGTTCACCCTATTATGTGTCTGTGGCATGTATGTATCCGGTGGTAATACTGGAAGACAGAGTGCTTTGGGCCACGACCAAGACTCATAAAGTAGCTGTGTTCAAGAATCATCATACTTAACTAGGAGAATCAATAACATTATCTGGATTCTGAGTTCCTATAGAAGCCAATCATTCTGAATTTCAAAGGATAGAGTGAGATGCCAAAACTGTTCAGAGGCAAAAAGCTAAAAGCCCCGCTCATCTAATTAATACTGATCTTCATAGATGTTTTTGGAATTCATTGCATATTCTCTTCTTTTTATCTTATTTGATTTTCAGTTGCTTGGGGACAAGCAACAATTTAAGTTTGGTGTTGTGATGAGCGGATAATTTATACGCTTTTTGGCATTGTTTTTAGTATATTTTAGTTAGTTTTTATTATATTTTTATTAGTTTTTAGTTAAAATTCACTTTTTTGGACTTTACTATGAGTTTGTGTGTTTTTCTGTGATTTCAGGTATTTTAGTCACACACCTCAAGGTGTCCATGTAACTCGTCAGGTATGATCAATCCTTCGTACGACTGCCACACAAACTGGCACATATTATTAGAAAATTAGAACCCTAATATTAATGTTTCAATACGGGAATAACACGAACCCTAAATATTTATCTCATCCATGTAGTCTATTTCCTGCCTAAAAGTCACTGTGGTTTTCGATAACCACGCTGTAGTCCGTTCGGAATGACTCTACTTGAAACATAGTTCATTAAAAAAATTAGAAACGATTACCGTTAATCAAATATTTTGGTTCAATATAATACATGACTAAAATAGGAACTGTTACCTCATGGCAACCGGTATCTCAGCCGGTGGAAGGGACCATCTCGGTACATGTGCAATACACGGTAGTGGCTCTCATGCCCAAACAAATAATAGATTAAGAGGGACATTTATCTCCTTAGTATCATACCGTGATGCACGACATAATGCCCCATAAAGATGTGTTAGACATGCTATATGGATCCACTTGAAATCGCGAAGCAACAGTAGATACTTCGCGTGGGCATATGCGGTTGACTTATCCGTGAATAGGGTCAAACCCAACAAACAGAAAATTTGACATCTGACGTATCTCTTAATAGACTCCTCACTGTCCAATGGCTCTGCGTCTCTAATACGCCGAACCCAACCCAACTTTTATATAAGATTTCGAAGAACTACTGACAACTGGTTCGCAACTGAATATCGTGATACTCTGGCTCTGTTGAAAGTCGATACTACTATCTGTCCAATCACTCACAGGCTCTCCATCAATGGGTAGGCCAAATATATGAGCGACATCTTCCAGTGTCAAAGTAACCTCACCCACCGACAATACAAATGTATGAGTTTCCGGCCTCTATCTTTCCACCAGAGTAGCCAATAAGGGGTAAAATCCTCTTATCACCCCAATCCTAGAAACGTGGTAGAATCCCGTTGAGTATAAGTAGTTTTTGACCATTGGATTCCAGGTCTGCAACGGATCTAGTTTACGAACCATCAAATTCCTGTAAGGCTGGTTCAATAAAAATATATTTACTAGTTTAAATAAATAATAATTATTACAAATAAATATTTATTTATAATACAAATTGACATCAATATAAAGACATTTCTTAATCAAGAAAGTCTCTCTCTTCTCCACTACTCCACTATGCTGTTCTCTCTCCCCTCCATTCTCTCTTTTCTTCTTCATTATGAGAAAAAAGGTTGCTACTAGAAGAGGCATTAGCACCTATATACCTCCTTGCAACCCCTCCTCATTAAAAGGAATCTCAATCACACACTCACATACGCATTCATTCTCACTCATTTTCATCTCAGTCACCTCAATAGACAGAATCCATGGCAAGAAACACCATTCATCCTATGGCTTCCTCAGCACAGAAGGAGGCTGATAAACCACTATTTTATAGTTTATCTTATGCTCAATTGAGTGGTTTTTATCAACTCTTTACTCACTTATTCATACAATTCGCATGTTTTACATTTTCCTTCCTGATTTTGTGCTATGATTGAAAACATGCTTCTTTGATCTTATATTTGCTTATTATTAATCCTCTCTTATTACCATTAGATTCCTTGATATGTGTGTTAAGTGATTTCAGGGATTACAGGGCAGGAATGGTTTAGAGGATGGAAAGGAAGCATGCAAAAGTGGAAGGAATACAAGAAGTTGAAGGAACTGCAAAGCTGTCCAGCCTGACCTCTTCGCACTCAAACGGTTATAACTTTCGCTACAGAGGTCCAAATGACACGGTTCCAGTTGCGTTGGAAAGCTAACGTCCGGGGCTTCGATTTGATATATAATATTTTATAGTTGCGCTGACGCTAGGTGATGCGACCACGTGATCCATGCGGCCGCGTCGCAGTGACAAAAAACCAGCGTGGCAGATTTCTTCTCCAGCAATTTCTGGGCTGTTTTCGACCTAGTTTTCGCCCAGAAAACTCAGATTAGAGGTTATAAAGTAGAGGGATTGTATCCATTCATAATCATGCTATTCATAATTCACTTTTTATTATTTTAGATGTATTTTTTAGAGAGAGAGGTTCTCTCCTCTCTCTTAGGATTGGGATTAGGATTCCTCTTAAAGGATTTAGGATTTATTATTATCCAACTTACAATTTTCTTCTGAATTCTAGGTTTAATATTCCCTTTACTTATTTTCCCAATTTAATTTATGAACTCTTTTATGTTGAATTTAAATTTATGTTTAAACGTAGTTTGATTGCTTTATTTACATGAATGCTTTTAATTTAATTTAGATATTTTCCCTTTTGGCTTTGGTTGATTAATTGGTGACTCTTGAGTTATCAAACTCATTGTTGATTGAAAATTGGAATTCTTCAAGAATTGATTCGAGATCCAATAACTCTAACTTTTTCCAAGGAAAGACTAGGACTTGAGGATTCGAATTAATTCATCCACTTAACTTACCTTCATAGTTAGAGGTTAATAAAGTGGGAGAAAAATTCAATTCTCATCACAATTGATAAGGATAACTAGGATAGGACTTTCAGTTCTTATACCTTGCCAAGAGATTTTATTATTGTTAATTTATTTTACTTGTCATTTAAATATAATTGTGCCCATTGCCCAAACTTCAAAACCCCAATTTACAAACTCATAACCAATAATAAGAACATACCTCCCTGCAATTCCTTGAGAAGATGATCCGAGGTTTAAATACTCGGTTATCAATTTTAAAAAGGGGTTTGTTACTTGTGACAACCAAAACGTTTGTATGAAAGGACTTTTGTTGGTTTAGAAGCTATACTTGCAACGGGAATTTATTCTGAATTCTAGACCACGCAAAAGTTCTCTCATCAAAATGGCACCGTTGCTGGGGAATTGCAAACGTGTGCCTTATTATTGGTTATTGTAAATATTTTTTTCAAAAAAAAATATTTTTCTTTTACTTGTTTATTTCTTTCTCCTTTTTTCCCCTTATTTCTGATAACTACTATGAATTCTCACCCCTCTCGCTTTGAGTTTGGTTTTAACTTTATTGAAGGAAATAGAAACCATAGTAGGGATATGCATCAAGGTCAGACCAATCAAGGATGGATAGAGCTAAAAGGATCTAATCAACCCTTTAGGCAACAACACCCTCCAAGATATCATGGACAACAACCGTTCTACAATGCATACCCAGCTGTAAGATATGGTGGACAACCTTGTAACTACCAACAAGCCCCACCGTATGCTCAGAGACCATCCTCACAACATAATTTTGAACCACTACACTCACAAGCCCCTTTCCTCCATTCACCTCCATATGACCCCAATCCCTATTCACCACACCAACCACCATATGAACCATACCCAGAAGCACCACCTCAATATACACCATCTCCATATCCTTATCAAGAGGTACCACTTCCGTATTATGAACCTTCTCTCCCAACAAATGCACCCTCCTATCCACCCCAAACCTCCATGGAAAGCAAACTTGCCTCTATCACTAGTCTCGCCTCTACTCTTCAAGCACTTATATCCCGCTTGGGCCAACCCTCTACACCCAATATTCAACCCTCAAGCTCCACTGCACTTCTATCTCAACCACATAATGATCCACCCATCCCATCACCACCATCCATGGAAGAGCACCAACACCCATCAATCCAAGAGCAACATGATCCCACTGATACTATTGACATAGAACGAGAGAGAAGGGATCATCTTCGCGAATCCATACTTCATAAGGAGCTAGAGGAGGCACTAAAGGTGAAGGTAGTAGACACCCTTGAAGTTGACAGCACGGTTGAAGAACTAGTGAAAGAAGACAACAAGGAGGATTTTGTGCTTAAAGGTGAAGAAATAGTTGAAAAGAAAATCATCGAGGACGAATACGATTGCATACTTAAATACCTGGATCAAGAAAGAAATCGATTACCTTTCTGACGTTCGGACATTCAAAGAACCCCCATGGTTTCATGTGGAAAATCTACTGAAGAATGTAGCAGGAAGGAGAAAGTGGGCACTCCGGTGGATAGTGAGCAGCACGATTTGATATTGGAACAAGTGGAGGAAGCCAGAATTATTGAAGAAGAAGAGGAGGCAGTGGTTGAAGACTTAGGAGATGCTGAACCTCCATGGGAAAATCAAGTTATAGAGCACCCTTCAAAGACGTTTGAAGCTGATGTTGAGGAGGGTGTACAACCTCCAAAGCATATCATAGTTGAAGACTTTGAAGGAGACGATCAAGAGATGGATTCAATCATTGATGAATTCTTATCTACATTTGAATCCTCTTCCATTGGACTTGATATGGAGTTTAAAAAAGATGAAACACAACATCCCATGCCCTTGGTGAACAATGAAGAAGAGATTAAATTGGAAGAAATTCACCAAAAGGAAGAGGTTGATATTGAAGATTACAAAGAGGTGGAAGATGTCGAAGAAGAGCACAACGGAGTGGAGCTTGCACGTTCATTAGAAACACCTCCCCCTAAGTTGCCATCATCCTTCACAACATTCAAGTGGGTAAAATTCATATCCCTTAGCTTTCTAATTCCACTTGAATATGGGCTACTGGAGACGGATGGTCAACTTAGAGCTCTCTGTGGCATTAAGAGTAAGAAGAAGATAGTCAGAGATAAGATTTATCCTGCAAGGTTCAACATGGTTGTGTGCCCAACATTTAAACGCAAAGGTTGGTGTAGAGCTCAACTGAATGGGTCTAGGAAGTTGTCTGGCTGCTTCAGTGAGAATTCAGACTGTTTGCCACCCGGCTGGAACAATATTGCTCAACAAGAAGACGGGTGCAAAAGCAAGATTTGGGACCCTGGAATTCACTCTAGAAATCAACAATCTTGGGGCCTTGTCACTTGCTTTAACTTGCTTGAAGGCTTTCTGCGCCTTGTTTGGGACCCCGGAGGCTACTGGAACTCCAAACATTGGTGGAGATTTCTGGATGAGTTCAAGCACAAGCCGCCATAATAGGAAGCTCCTCAAATGTCCAACTTAAGGACTTTAACTAAAAGTGCTAGGTGGGAGACAACCCACCATGGTATGATCGTTTCTTTTTCATTTTTATCTAGTTTTATTTGTTTCCGAGTCTTCTTTTATCTTATTATATTGAACCTGGAGTTTTGCATAACATTCATATTAGCATTGCATTCTGCATTTTTCATGCATATAAAAAAAATAAATACCACGCGACGCGACCGCATCAACGACGCGTCCGCGACGCAAGGAGAGGGGAGAAAATAAAAACGAACAGAGAGTCACGCTGGAGCATGGCTGGAGGCGCGCCTTTAGCATACTTTGACCCTACACGATCGCGCCACTGACGCGTCCGTGTCGAGTGGGAACACTGGCCTCCCACGCGACCGCGTCACTTACGCGGCCGCGTACCTTGGAATTCGACGTAGAAAAGGTGCATGACCGAATGTTGTGCTAGAGTGGTGTTGGATTGGTGCCAAACGCACAATTCTTCCCACGCGGCTGCGTGACCGACGCGACCGCATCATATCCTCATAATGGCCACTCACGCAACCGCGTGCCCCACGCGATCGCGTCACCCAATATTTGGCAATTAATGATTTTGAACAGAGAGTTGTGCGAGCGCGAGGCTACCCTCACGCCACTGGCATAAAACGGGTCACGCGACCGCGTGACCGACGCGACCGCGTGACCGACGCGACCGCGTGACCGACGCGACCGCGTCAATCTGTATAAGTACAAGTCACGCGACCGCGTGCTCCACACGTTCGCATCGCTTGCGCCGCACAGCTTATCCTAATTTGCTAATTATCTTATCTTTTCTTCCCCAATCCTAATTTTTCCTCCCTCCTTTCTTACCTACTTCTTCTTCCCTTCTTTCCCCTTCTCATTGTTCTTATCTTTCATTTCCTTTTACTTAATTGCATACTTTCATTCATTGCATTATTTTCATTGGTGTTGGAATTTTATTTGGGTCATTGTTTTTCTATATTTTTGTGGATTATTTGACAATTATATATTACTTTTTAAAGGGTTGCTTGCATGTTCAATTTAATACTTTCAAATAGCTTATTCACTATGCATGCTATGTGTTTGTGAAAACGTCCGTATGGCATTGTGCACTATTTTTAAGATTTCTTTTAATCTATTACTATAAATGCTTGCTTTTCACAAAACCCTTTTTATATTTTATTAATTAAATATAATTGTTATTACAAACATGATTGTTAGTTTGAAAGACTTGGTAATCTAACTTGGACATTGAATGCTTGATCTATTCTACTTATGCCTTTGCCAGCATGCCAATAAACATCTTGCATTTAACTGTCATCACATGCACTTACTATATTTCCATTGATGACTTTTCACATGTAGTCATGACCATGTGTTAACATCATTCTTCTTTACTGTGCATTGATTACCACCTTTCCCGCTCTCTTCCTTGCTGGATCCCCTAGCTTTGCTTGTTACTTTCCTTTTTCTCCTTTCAGGATGGCCACCAAGAAGGATAAAGAGAGAAAGCTACTCCCAAACCACCAGCAAGGACAGGAACACAAAAGAGCACTAGATGAGGAACTACAACCCCCATCCACCTGCACATCTCAGCATGCACCGAGGATGGTGCAATCTTTAAGTGTGGGGAGGTCGATACCGATCTCCACGAGTTAGTTAGTCCCTTCTCAACACCAATTTTTGTTTTTCATTGTTGCATTTGCATGTTTGATTGCATGTTTATTTTTTTGTGCATATTTTACTACTTGGTTAAAGTAATAAAATTCTTTTAAGACCCTATCTTTGAAAATTTTCACTAATTTAAATTGAAAAATTTTTATGTTAAAACTTGTTGGAAGTTGTATTTGAAACATGGTTTTTGAGCTAAAGAACACACAACCTATGAGATTTGAGCTTATTTATATGGTTACATTATTTAACCATAAATATTTTATTCCTATGTGTTTCCTTCTCTATGAGTGTAGTCTATATTTTGTTCCAATCTATATGTCCATTATTTAGTGTATTTACATGCTTGCATATGATTGAGGCCATTGTTTGATTTTCGCTCACTTATCCAAAATAAGCCTACCCTTTAAATCACCCTTGTCAGCCACTTTGAGCCTTTTAATCCCCATTTGTTCTGTATTTTACCACATCACTAGCTTTAAAGCAGAAAAACAATTAAATATCTCAATTGAATCTTTGGTTAGCTTAAGATAGGGATTGTGTAACAATTAAGTGTGGAGAAACTGTGGGAACATGGGTTAATAAGGGAATGTATCATGTTTCTAATTTATTTGAATATTGGGAATTTGGAAACCTACTCATAAAAAACCAAAATAGAAAAATAATGGAAAATCCATGTGCATTGATAAGTTATGTTTGCTTTTATGATTCAAAAAAAATTCAATAAATAAGCAAACAAATAAGGGGACAAAATTACCCCAATGTCAAGTTGAAAGGTCAATGCACATGTGATAAAAGTAAAAAATATCAATAATTTGGTACATGAGTATGAGAATCATACAAAAGTGGGAATTTTGGGAGGCTAAGTATAATTTTAAAATTTTTATAGAATATGTATATCTTAGGTGAGATCTTAAACTACTCAAGGATTCAATTTATAAAGCTCACTTGGCCATACATATATCCTTACTTTTACCTCAGCCCCATTACAACCCTAAAAAGACCTCATGATGTTTGCATTGGTATGCTAAATATTTGTTGATTGGTTAGATGAAGAAACAAGGTTTAGAAAGCATGACTAGGGAAGATTAGAGTGATTGACCCTAGACACTTGAGAGATTAGAGTGATATACACTTCCTGTGAGGGTTCAATGCTTGATTCTATGTTCCCTGCTTTCATGAGCTATCTTCTTACAAGTTTACTTGTCTTTTATTGTATAATTTGAATTGGTGAAATCTGATTTATGTTTGTCTTGGAGAACTTATTTATTTTTAACCAAGTAGGTAGAAGCATTTCACATTTAGTTGCATTCATATAGATAGGATTGCATTTCATACTTTCTACTATTCCTCTTCATCTTTATAGCTTCTCTTGAGCTTAGCATGAGGACATACTATTGTTTAAGTGTGGGGAGGCTGATAAACCACTATTTTATGGTTTATCTTATGCTCAATTGAGTGGTTTTTATCAACTCTTTACTCACTTATTCATACAATTTGCATGTTTTACATTTTCCTTCCTGATTTTGTGCTATGATTGAAAACATGCTTCTTTGATCTTATATTTGCTTATTATTAATCCTCTCTTATTACCATTAGATGCCTTGATATGTGTGTTAAGTGATTTCAGGGATTACAGGACAGGAATGGTTTAGAGGATGGAAAGGAAGCATGCAAAAGTGGAAGGAATACAAGAAGTTGAAGGAACTGCAAAGCTGTCCAGCCTGACCTCTTCGCACTCAAACGGTTATAACTTTTGCTACAGAGGTCCAAATGATGCGGTTCCAGTTGCGTTGGAAAGCTAACATCTGGGGCTTCGATTTGATATATAATATACCATAGTTGCTCTGACGCTAGGCAACGCGACCGCGTGATCTATGCGGCCGCGTCGCAGTGACGAAAAACCAGCGTGGCAGATTTCTTCTCCAGCGAGTTCTGGGCTGTTTTCGACCCAGTTTTCGGCCCAGAAAACTCAGATTAAAGGCTATAAAGCAGAGGGATTGCATCCATTCATAATCATGCTATTCATAATTTACTTTTTATTATTTTAGATGTAGTTTTTAGAGAGAGAGGTTCTCTCCTCTCTCTTAGGATTAGGATTAAGATTCCTCTTAAAGGATTTAGGATTTATTATTATTCCAACTTACAATTTTCTTCTGAATTCCAGGTTTAATATTCCCTTTACTTATTTTTCCAATTTAATTTATGAACTCTTTTATGTTGAATTTGAATTTATGTTTAAACGTAGTTTGATTGCTTTATTTACATGAATGCTTTTAATTTAATTTAGATATTTTCCCTTTTGGCTTTGGTTGATTAATTGGTGACTCTTGAGTTATCAAACTCATTGTTGATTGAAAATTGGAATTCTTCAAGAATTGATTCGAGATACAATAACTCTAACTTTTCCCAAGGAAAGAATGGGACTTGAGAATTCGAATTAATTCATCCACTTAACTTACCTTCATAGTTAGAGGTTAACAAAGTGGGAGAAAAATCCAATTCTCATCACAATTGATAAGAATAACTAGGATAGGACTTCCAGTTCTTATACCTTGCTAAGAGATTTTATTATTGTTAATTTATTTTACTTGTCATTTAAATATACTTGTGCCCATTGCCCAAACTTCAAAACCCCAATTTACAAACTCATAACCAATAATAAGAACATACCTCCCTGCAATTTCTTGAGAAGACGACCCGAGGTTTAAATAATCGGTTATCAATTTTAAAAAGGGGTTTGTTACTTGTGACAACCAAAACGTTTGTATGAAAGGGCTTTTGTTGGTTTAGAAGTTATACTTGCAACGGGAATTTATTCTGAATTCTAGACCACACAAAAGTTCTCTCATCAGTGGCCAAGTCATCTCGGGCTACGGGAGGAAAAGGAAAGGGTCTCATGCATGAAGAATATCATCCACCATCTCCATCTCCTCGCTCTACCCCTCATCCTTCAAGATGATTTGCCCCTTCTAGTCGTCCCTCCAAGGCCTCCAAAAGGCCATTTCTCAAACCTTTCAGGGGACCTCCTAACATTGATTTTCTTGACTACAAAACCATATTTGGTAAACCTTCTCATTCTCATTATGATTCTCTCTATTTTTCTTCCTGTATAGATTATGAGTTTCACAAATAAGTGCTGTCAAAATGTTCTCTATGATCTACTTTTGTTGTTGACCTTAAGGCTCTGACTGAAAAAGGAATTGATTTTAAAGTTAACTTTGATCTTTTGAAATGGGAAAACATCTTCAAGATTTGAAAACCAGTATATCCGAATTTGGCCAGAGAATTTTATACCAACTTGCTTTTTCATGAGGGAGAAATCTACTCTTATGTCAAGGGTTGTCAAATTGTTTTGAATAAGAAAACCATTAGTGATGCCCTCGGTTATGAAGACATCGGAGTGAGAGCCTACATGTCTGGAAAATGAGATGACGATTTAGGTATCTCTCATTAGGATGCCTTGGCTAGCATTTGTGAAAAATTTTCACTTATGGATGGTAAGATTTCCACCCATAAGACTCTAGGTCCTATTAGAGCCCAACTCTATCGAATCACCACTCATATTATTCTTCTCCAAAGTGGATCATACCAGCGAGTTACCATCTTTGATATTTTGGTGCTATATGCCACTCTGAATCTTGCTCCTATTTCATTTGCTTACCTCATGATCTGTCACATGCTAGACTATGTTAGAAGTGAGAAAAATGTTTCTCTTCCTTATGGAATGTTTCTGACTTGCATATTTGAATATTTTTCAATTGATCTAAGTAATGAGCCTGTCGAAAACAAAGTTTCATCTCTAAAGGACAGTGGTGCAATGAAACAAGCCAAAGGAAAGTATACCAAGACCACTAAGGATCCATTTTTGGATGAAAGAGAAGATGAAAGCCTTCCCTCACCTTCAGTGGCTGGTACTTCTGATTCCACAAGTACTTGATTACTGGAGTTGTCAAAGATGTCCTCCAAGAGTTTGTGTCTATGACCAAATAGATGGTCTAATCAAGCAAACAAATTCGAAAGATTACAATTCAAACTGAAAAATCTTTGATGAAATTCCATGACCGAATTAAGGTACTTTTGATGCACCTTGATTCACTTGATGAGGATCAGGTAATATCCGAGAAAGAGGAAGACATCTTGGAGACTGAAGAAGAGGAATCTGATGCTTAGTCTTGTCCCGTGTTGCCCTTGGAAGTTTGATATTTAGTTGTTTCTGAATTCTGAACTCTATTTTGATGGTATTGTGTTTCTTGGTACTTTGGATACTTCTTTAGATACTACTTTATAGATGACTATAATAGGATTAGCTCATTAACTTTGATAGTAATAGCTTGTTTAACTTGCTGTTTTGGATTGTTTAGTGACATTCTTTCTGCAGATTTCCTCTTTGATGACAAAAAGGGAAAAAATAAGCTGAAAAATGGGCTATTGCTAAAAATAGCTACCTCTATTTTAAATTTTTGAACATGAGAAAAGAAATAAAGAAAAATGAATTAAAAAATGGGTTGCTAAAAATATTTGCCTCTACTTTGAATTTGTGAAAACTCATGTTGTTGTCTCATGGAAAGGTTTTGTCCCATGACTGCCTATGTTCTATTTTGAATGGCTGCCTCTGTTTTGAAAAGATGAGAAATCATATCTAAATTCTTTTGCCTTGTTCTTTGATATATGAATCCTAAGAATATTAGCTTTAATCTGTGATTACTCTGTGTTTGATAAGGCTGATTAATGATCTTGTGAAACACCTTGCAAAAACTAAACAAGATGTGGTGTTTTAGAATTGTTTGCAAATATATTGATTGCTTGGAATTGTTTCCACAAGTTGTTAAAAGCAAACATTTAGGAAGATCTTAGTGATCAAAGGAAAGGGGGAGTTTCATATTAAATAAATCATCAAAAGGAAGTTTCTTACCCTCAACTTCTCTCAATTCATTCTTTAATAATGTTTGTCATTAAAGGAGAGATTTTTGAGTTTGGAAAACTAAAACTTGATTAAAGTGATGACCAAACATTATTGACTTCTCGTCAAATTGGTTATATAATTGTTTTTGTGTAATGTGCATAAATTAATTTGAATTGAAACAGGCCCAGTAAGCAAGCCCACAAGCACAAACACATGGGCCAACACAAATTTCAACCATACCATTCACTCAAATCTTGATCCAAAAAGGATGGACAGCTGAACCATAAGAAAGAAAGAAATCAAACCTAGCCCAAATAAAGATCCAAGCCCAAGTCGGTGATCACTCTCAAACTCGTTACTAACCGGATAAACAAAATTCAATTCATTTGAATCCCTTATTCACTTCCACCGAACACAATCTCTCTCTTCTCTCTCTTCTTTTCCTTCCCTATCACATCAAGTTACTGAACCAAAAAAAAAGAAAGAGAAAGGTCCAAATCTAGGGCTCGGTGAGGAACCAAAAGCTTGTTTCCAATTTCAAGCAAGAAGAAGGACTACAACAGAGAAGCAAATCCCATTCGGATAGAGCATCTTCAGAAGTTCCTTTCCCCATTCATTCTTCAACAACAAACCATGAAGAAATCCGCTGAGCTTCAAGCACAAATCAAGCAACCATCAAAAATAAGAAGTCAACAATGCTTTGTCTTGAATCCACAGCCCAAAACCAAACTTGGAGCCAAAGAAAGGATTCACAGTCAAGATCAAAGAAACTTGAAGAAATAGGATGAAAGAGAAAGGTATGTTGCATGTCAAAGATTTGGCCTTATCTCTCTCTCTCTCTCTCTCTCTCTCTCTCTCTCTCTCTCTCTCCTAACCATGCCGCTGTAAGTTCTGATGAAGGAGGAAGAAGACAACCCAAGTGTTGAACATTGGTTCAAACCTTGGAGGTTTTACTCTTTTATAATAAGGGTGAACAACCAAGGGTTGAGCAAGGAGAGTAGAAGATAGCACTTGGTTCGGTTCTCATAACTTCCTAAACTATTGTAAGTTCTTCTCCTTCATGGTTACCATTTTGTTTTTCTTTCTCTCAGTTTAGTTTGTGTGAGTCTCGTTAAAAAAGGTAAACATGGTGAGGTTTATAAGAAAAATTCAATGAGTGAAAAAAGACAGTGAGCTAGACTTGGAGAAAAAGCCATAGTTATCTAAAAAATTCTTTATATGTTTTTCTGTTTTGTGTCATGATCCTATGGGGATTATCTTGCAAGTTGGGTTAGTACTTTGTTGTTGAAAGTTAGGTTTGAGTCCTAGTCAAGTCCTGTTTGGGTTAGAAACTGAACTTATCTCAGATAGGATTGGGTAGAGTCCTAGGGAGTATTGATGATTATAATCTATTGAAAAGATAGTGAAATTCCGTCACAGTTGTGATGGAGACTGGATGTAGGCTACATTGCACTAGGTAGTTGAACCAAGATATCTCTGTGTGTCAATCTCTACTCTCATCTCTGTTTTTGATTATGCACAACAGGAGACAAAACAAAAGAATCTCCTACCGAATTAAGAGACAAAATCAAAATATCTCCTGTATTCTCTCAACAGAAAAACAAGTTCACACGAGAAATAAAAAAGGGCCAAGATTCAATCCCCCTTCTCTTAACTACTGATAACCATTACCTAATAGTCCTAAAAAAGCACTTACTATTTAAACTAATACCAAATAGTGTATTTGAATTTATTAAAACAAAATTGAATTTTCTTCCTTCGATCGAATTAGATAAAACAACTTTAGTTGTATAACGAGCACTTTTATTATTTTAAAATTACTTAAAAATTTGTATTTTAGTTTTTTAAAATTAAATTTAAATATTAATATTCTAACTCCATTAAATAACATTAATTATAAAAATAAAAGGACATGTTGGTCATTTCCAAATTAATTCGATATAGGATATACTTTAGTTTTTATAACTTAAAAATTCAATTTTTTATTTTTAATGCCTTTAAAAACAACATTAATATTAAAAGGTATTTTGGTCTTTTAAATTAATGGTTAAATCAATATTTTAGTATTTTAAATTTAATCTTCAAAATGAGAAAATTTTGTCTTTTTAAAATCAAATCCAGATTTCTAATATTTAAAACAATCAAACAACTTAAATTCTAAAAGGACATCTTTGTCTTTTGAAAATTAACTAAAAGTATATTCTACTCTTTTCAAATTAAAGCACATTTCTAATTCAAATTAAATAACTTTAATCTTAAATAATATTTTAGTCTTTTAAAATTAACAATAAAAGGGTATAATTTTCTTTTCAATATTTCTAACTCTTTATTTTTTTTGTTATAATTTTATAATAGTCTAATATCAATCTAAAAATAAAATAGATCAAAACTTAAAATAATAAAATAAAAAATCTTCATAAAAAAACATAAAATTACAAAACTCTAAACAGACACTTTTGCACACTTCTCTTTTTCCATATTTAGAGTGTGTATAGTTGGGAGAATTATAAATAATTCTTAAGAATTTTAAGATAGGAATATCATATTTTTATGTTTAGTTCAAAATTTAAAAAATTATTCTCAAATAAATTTGATTTCAGATAATCAAAAATACTATCATTTTAATTTCCACTTTCCTTTTAGGTATATTTGATTCCCATGAAAATAAAATTTAAGTAACAAAATAATACTTCAATCACACACTCTTAAAAACTTTTAAAAATTTAAACACACACTTTTACTCGTTTTTAATTATAGAACTCTAAAACTCCATTAAGGTTTGGAGCACCACATCAGGTCCCCTCATAGGAGTTAAAGGTGCATATTATTTCAATTAAAACAAATTTGAACAATCTGAACATGATCATTAAGGAATAACTAATCATATTAATACAATCATACTAATAACAATAACTAATCATTGAACAATCAAAAGCTATAGAATAGTTCAGTTATTTCACTTAAAAGAAAAAGTGGTAGTTCTTTTACATATCAACTTTTCATTTAAGAGACTTGCTATACATACAAGTTTTTGGGCAAAAAACACAATTAAGCCAAGGAAAAAAGAAATTACATGAATAAGCCAAATTCAAAATTGATTCACGAACCAGCTTGGTTCGAATTAGGAAAACATGTAATTCGAACCAATGGAGCTTGAATTATGATGGAAGACGTGATGAATGTAATTCGAACCTATATGGTTCGAACTACAATTGAGTATAATTCGAACTAGGTGAGTTCGAATTACTCAAGAAGACTACATTCTATGTAATTCGAAGTAAGTTGGTTCGAATTACGTGATGAACAGTTCGAATAATAATAATAATAATAATAATAATAATAATAATAATTTGAATTAAACCAATAATAATAATAATAATAATAATAATAATAATAATAATAATAAGGTTTAAACATACTTTATTATATTAGGTTAGATAAAAATTAAACTATTTAAATAAATAATTCAGTGTCTAGAAGTTAAGTTTTAGAATAATTTTTTGGGAATTATTTATCATATTATAAATTCATAATTATGTAAGTATGTGAAGGATTTATTTTTTAAATTACGTTTTTAAATTAAATGGCTTTCAATATTATTAGATTGTCTTATTTTTAAATTGGTCAATTCATTTTATATTTATATATTGTAATTATTTATTTTGTAACGAGTACAACTAAAATTTTAATAACAATTATTAAATTAAACATTGTTACTATGAGTACTATAAAAGTTTGTAATGTACTCGTTACTAACCTATCACATAATACAAATATTTAAGCCATTTTTACCTAAATCACTAGAATATTACAAACTTTTATAGTACTCATAACATCTTTTAAGCCATTTTTTAAAATTATTTTGTATAGAATAAAATATATTTTTTAATTATTTTGTATGGAATAAAATATTTTCTTTCATTTCTAAATTATTATTGACTATGTAGAGTATTTTATTTAAAATTTGAGTACATGCATGTATTTACCTAAGTTATTATAACATTACAAATTTTTATAGTACTCCTAACATTTTTTAAGCAATTTTTTTAAATTGTTTTGCATAGGATAAAATATTTTTTGTACTATAATTTAAAAAAATTTATTAAAAAATATTCATGAACTATTAAAAATGGACAGAAAAGTATTGTATGGAATTCGAATTGATAGCTCATTAATATTTTAAAGAAGTCTCGTAATTAAATATTTTGTTAGCTTTTTTTAACGTATGAAATAAAAATATATTTTTTTTAATTTTTAAATTATTAATTTTTTTAATAAATTTTTTTAAATAAATTATTAATTTTTTAACAGCATAATTCGAATTATACCATGAATTACTGTGTGTAATTCGAACCAAGCTGGTTCGAATTAGTGTGTGCGTGTGTTTGTGTGTAATTCGAACCAAGCTGGTTCGAATTATGTGTGTGCGTGTGTTTGTATGTAATTCGAACCAAGCTGGTCCGAATTATGTAGAAATGGAATTCGAACCAGCATGGTTCGAATTATATAAAAATATGATTTGGCTTATTGCTGAAACGATTTTTACTTTGGCGTATTTACGTTATATGATTCTTGACTTGGCTTATTAAGGCTTTTTACCCCAAGTTTTTTGGCATACAAATCTATATAAATCAGCTCAAACCTAACAAAAATAACTCTCAATTTAAAGAGCGTGTAAACACGCGCTTCCTCAACTTTGAATAACACGAAATGAGAAACAGTTTTTTTTGAACATTTGTATTCTACGTTCATCCTCTTACTCCTTCTCCTCCTTCTTCTTCTCCTTCTTCTTTGCATTCCTTCTCATTTTTCTTCAATTCTTTCTTCTTCTTTTTTTCGCGTTTTCATCCTCATCGTGGTTCTTTTTATTGTTGTTATTGTTGCTGCATTTTTTTCCTCCTCCTCTTTCTATTGATTTTGTAACATTATGTATTTTTTCTTCTTTATTTGATTTTTTCTCTCAAGAAGAATTATAAGAAAACGAAATAAGAAGATGAAGAAGAAGAAGCAGTAAAAAATGAGAAGGAGGAAGGGGAAGAGTTTTGAATTATGCAGACTTATCAGAATAAAAATACACCCAAATATCTTCGTGCTACATCCAAATTTGTTGCAAATACAGAAAAATGTTTCCTCTAATGCTGCATTTTTTTCTTCTTCTTTTTTTTCCTTATTTCTTTCTTTCTTTTAGTTAAATGAATGTAAGTTCATCCTCTTTCAAGTAATTTTATAGCATTATGTGTTTTTTCTTCTTCTTTGTTTGATTTTTTTGTTTTTATTCTTGTTAAGAGAGTAAAATAAGAAGAAACTTGAAAAGGTAAAACAGAAAAAATATGAATAAGAAAAAAAAAAGAATATGGTGATGATGATGATGATGATTAAAAAAAAAAGAAGTAGCAGTAGAAGATGAGGAGGAGGAAGAGGAAGAGTTTTGAATTATACAGAAATTGTCAGAATAAAAATACATCCAAATTTGCCGCAAATACAGAAAAATGTTTTCTCTAATGCTGCATTTTTTTCTTTTTCTTTTTTTCTTATTTTTTTCTTTTAGTTAAATGAATGTAAGTTCATCCTCTTCCAAGTAATTTTACAGTATTACGTGTTTCTTTTTCTTCTTTGTTTAATTTTTTTATTTTTATTATTGTTAAGAGAGTAAAATAAGAAGAAATTTAAGAAGGTAAAATAAAAAAGAAAAAGATAAATAAGAAAAAAAAGAAGATGGTGATGATAAAAAAAGCAATAGAAGATGAAAAGGAAGAAGAGGAGGAGGAAGAGTTTTGAATTATGCAGAATTTATCAGAATAAAAATACACTCAAATATCTCCGTGTTACACCCAATTTGTTGCAAATATAGAAAAATGTTTTCTCTAATGCTACATTTTTTTTTCTGAATTGAACCACAACCCAGCAACTTGATTAGATTCAAAACAATAAAAGGAGGAGAAGAAATTCCACTAAAAAAAGAAGGAGGAAGAGGAGGAGGAGGAAGAGGTGGTGTTGATGACGACGATAACAAAACAGAAAAATAACGAAGAAGAAGAACGCGCAAAAACAAGAAGAAGAAGAAGAATGTGCAGTAATAACACGAAGCGCGTGAATATAAATGACTTGTATGGGAAAAATGCTTGTATGTGGAGAATAATTTTTCATTTAATTATGCATGAGACTATTAAGATCCAATATTTAGAAAAAAGGCTAGTAATAGGATGTTTTACTCCACAACACAAAATTGCTCCAAACACTACAAAAGGTTATTGGAATAACGACTAATTTAGCGACAGATGTAGGTGATCGTTAAAACCTTAGTCGCTAAATTTAAAAATATTGATCGATTTCAGCCACTAACTGTTGGCGACCGATTTTGTTGACCAATTTTCAACCAAAGCTACCAAACTAATATCAAATGATTTTTTAGTAACTTAAAAAATAAGTCGCAAAATGACGACCAACTCTTTAGTCGCGAAATGACGTCCAACGTTTCAGTCGCGAAATCAATCACTAATTGGAAATCGATTTTTCAAATGTTAAATTTGTCTTTAACGGTAAAAAAAACTCCTATTTTCGTTCTTAATAGCGACTACCTTTGTGATGGCTAAATTGGTCGCTATGATTTTAATCACTAACAACGATTTCCTAGAATAATTTTTACTAAATTTCACATATACTATTCTTAAAGCGTAATTTACATATATAATTAAAATTCAACAAAATATAAAAATGATTAAATAGATTAATTAATTCATATAAATTCTAAAACATTCACAATGTCTACATATATAATAAGCAAAAGTAATATTTATATAACTATTTACATCATTTAAATGTCTTCATTACTAATTAGTATTATGCTACAATAAATACAATCACTCTTCAGACGATTGTTTACCATCAACATCCTCTCCTGCATTTGTTTCTTCTCACTCTAATTGAGAAATCGAAATTTCAAAATTCAACTTTTTCCTCATCTGTTCCAGAATGGTTATTGAAATCAAATTCTTTTGCTGTCTTCTCCAACCTAGTTGTCAAGGCATTGAAATGCTTTGTGGTTGCATCAACTAAGAAGACCTGTAGATAGTATCATCATTTTGCATTAGTAGTGCTGTGTTGCTACTTAGATAAAGGATAGTAATTGTTTGAATGATTGGAAATAGTGCAAAACAGAAGCTACAGTGAGATAGTAAATGATTTGAGTCAAACACAGTCACTGATATGGTAATATATAGCTAGATATTTGTGTAATTTTTTTTCAAGGAAGGGATTGAGAGTATATATCTGATAGAGTCACAGAGAAGAAGATTTCGAGACTAGGAGTTTGTGAGGGCGTGTTACAAAATTACTTTTGAATTTTGGGTCTCAAATTGGACAAGTATTGCTAATAGATATATTTTTTAACAACTAATATAAATTTAAGATCTTTACAACTATAGCTGTTCAAGAAATGGTTATTCATGTAGTATTAGTAAAAAATAATAATATTTAAGATTTGAAATGTACAACTACCTGATATTAAAAAGGTGATACAAAGTGTATAATTTATCTACTCCACTCTATTGTTTGTACATATTTAACCCGATTAATAATAAAATAAGTAATCCATATGCATACATCATACAACAAAGAAGAATCGAATACATACCCTAGGTGGATTTTGGTAGCACAAAAGATAAAAAGGAACGAAGAATCTAAATACACGAAAATGCAAATAAAGTTCACCAAAATGGTACTCAAAAGAATTCCAGTGTAATGAATTAATTTAGCAAACAAGTAACTTCATCTAGTCTTGTTTGTTACCCCTAGTCTCTGCTTGTAACTGTTCTCCTCTATTTGTTTTTATAGGGACAACTTTTGCTGGTGTTGAATGCTCAGATTGTGAGAAACGAATTAAAATTTGCATTAGGATAGTAACAACTCCCAAAGCAGCTATTGAAATTGTGAGACCTTTCCATGACATTAGTAGTGGAAAAAAGAGAACGAACTTCACAAATCCCACAAAAAGCAAAATATACCATGATATAACAACCTACACCAAAAGTTAAACTTGATTAGTAAAAAAAAAACTCATTAGAAAACATAGTTCGGAGAAGCGGACCTAACCGGCCATATCAACCAGATAAATTGAGAATTAGTTACCAAATCACTTTGGTTCAGACAAAAATCGATCGGCAACGAACCAAAAAATCAATCAAAAAACCAGTTATTTGGTCAAACTGACTTATTTTAGCAGTTAACCAATTTAAAATAATAAACTACAAAAAAATCATTGTTTTTGAAAAATATATATTTTATACAAATATATTATTTTATTTTATTCAATTCAACTCTGGTTGTATCTCGTTGAACTTTTAAACCTTTAAATCTTTAATTCTACCGATTTAATGACCAGTTCGGTTTTTAGAACATTGTTAGAGAGCATACAAGTCATGGAGGGGAAAGAAAAATTAGGAAGAGCTTGAAAAATAAATTGGATCACAAACAGACACTTATAGGGCAGAATTGAGTTTTTTGCTTTTGAGAATTTTGAAGAAAAATCTGCCAACTTATACTTTTCAACATGCATTGTAGTTTTGCTCTAAAATTATTTTACTTCATACAATGAGATACAAAAAAAAGAAGATAAAAAAATGCAAAAGTCATACATATTGAGAGAGTATCTCACCAATAGAGACTTGATTGGTTTACCAGCATCATGAGATTCTTTGTCACTAAATTTATCTTCATATTTATGTTTGTCTAACAATGCATCCTGGTGTGCGCAATGGAGAAAAAATGAGAGGGAAAAAGAATATAAAATAATTAAAAAAGTCATAAAATGAAAATTTATAGACACAAAGCAAAATAATATACCAAACAACTTTTGCAAAGGGTGTGTATGCACAAACTTTAGAAAAAATAAACTATTTACTCCTAATTGAATAAGAAAATCATGAAATACAAGGAACTTTTTCAAAGTATGTCTAACAAAATCTTTATAATATACATAGAAATTATAAGAAATCAAATTGAACCCACCTTAGCCACAAATACATCTCGACACCATTGAGCAACACCTTCATCATCCTTGGGTAATTCATTCATCAAATGTCGTTTAATATGAACATGCACCTAAAAAGGTAACAAGACTAGGATTTTAATTGAGCAGGGCATTAGATACAAACGATATTATTGAGTTATTGGCAATTCAAACAAAGTATCAGGATTTAGTTCCCTAACTTATAATTGGATGAGAGAAGCTTTTTCATTTGAGTAAAAGCCAGAAAAAGAAGGGATCAAGTCAATGGTGCAGTTGTTTCTAAATCTTGATTTTGATTGGCTTACCACTGAAGGTTCTCCCTTGAAGATTCTTAGCAATGTCGGAGGAGGTGAATTCTTAGGAATGGCTAGAGTTACATCATAAATGGCAGGAACAAAAGAACGCATATTGCTCACTGCTGAAACAAATCCCTGTAAAACAATATTGAATATGTTATAATATAACATCCGAAGAAAAAAAGGAAGCACCTCCAGCACAAAAATGCCTAATTGGCGCTTCCTTCACAGAATACGTGTTTTGCTTAGGCGCCTACCAATCAACGTGCGAAAAAAAATACAAGGTGCAACTTGGCAAAACGATGGAACCTCAGTAAATAATTTGAAGAGGGAGACATTTTGGCAAAAAATTTAAGAAATGGTGATATACTAGAACAAAATAACCTATAAAAAATCATGAAAAGAAAAAGAAAAAAAATACAAGATGCAAAAGAAAAAGGGAAAACAAATGATTTCACCTTAGTTCTTGGAATCAAAACGTTTCTAGGAACAGGCAATCCAGTTGTGGTTGCATATTCCTGAGCAGCTAAAAGTTTGGCCTGTGTAAATCTTGTTCCTTCCACAAAGAGAGCCAACCAAAAAGGAAGAGGATAATCCTGAAGTCGTTGTATGCCTGACTGAATTACAATATAACAAGCTCAACATAAGATGGTCATAAAAAGACAACAAGAAAACATTGAAAAACAAGAATATCTAATTTTGTGAGCATAAAGCATATATTTTAAGTAATTCATACCTTCAGTGTGTTTTCATCTTTGGCCCAACTTCTCTCTAGAAAAAGATATTCAGCAAACCACATTGACCAACCAATCACCTTCATATATTTAATTTTCCGGTAGATTAACCATGGTAACAAATAGGGAAAATCATAATATGATATTATTCTAAAACGCTAACAATTGACAACAAGAAAAACATGCATAAAATGTTTGATCATGTGCTACAATGAATTATATCTCACAAAAGGTTAAGTCGTTAAATAATGGTATATGGATGACTGTAATATCTACATGCACATTCTCATACATGAGTTACCATTTTCAAATTGTGTTGAAATTTGATTTTAAATGGATGAGTGAGGGAACGAAGGGTTGAACTCTAAAACTAATTGGTCATATAGGGATTTGACATTATGTCACATCAAGCTAGACATTATGCAAATGTAGTTCATGCATGATAACAAAAATATAGAGTTAGTACTCATATTGGTCTCTAAAGTTATATTCACCATTCAATCTGGTTTCCAAAGTTTCGATTAACTCAATTTAGTCCCTCAACTTAGCATTCGTGGCTCACATTGGTCCTAACCTTATTTTCATCACAAAACAATTAATGATGTACTGAGATGAACTTAAAACTGACACACTAAACTTCCTAATAAGTATATATTGTGGTAATTGAAATTTCTTTTACCTCACTTTTCTCCCTCGAAATCTTTAAAATATTAACCCTAATTTCACATAAGGGTTTTAAAGACTTCTTAAAGAGCAAATTGAAGTAAAAAAATTTATTTGCTACATCAGATAGTTGTTAGGAAGTCTACCGTGGCAGCCGTCAATCTATCTCAACACGTCGTTAATAGTTCTATAAAGAAATTAGCCACAGGGAATAATGTGAGTCACGGATACCAAGTTAGGGACCAAATTGAGTAAATTAAAATTTGGGGACTAAATTGAGGTGCAAGTGTAACTTTACAAACCAATTCGAATATTAACTCAAAAAAGATACCTGACCAGGTAAAAATAGATCATTTCATGAATTATCAATCCTTATAGTAGCTTGCCTATTTTTTTTAATTATTATTTCAAAGTCACAAGTCTAAATGGATCATACCGGAAGAAACTTTGATGACTTCTTCATCACAGCAAGGGCACTGCCAAGGCATCCCCAACGCTGTTGTATGTTCAATAATAAATAGTGGTTCAAGCACAAATAAAATGTATCAGTCATAAAATATATAAAGGATATGATATTTTACTATAAAGTATCACAAATGTAAAAATTGGGTTTAGATGTGCCTCTTTTTGTCCTAAGCAAGTCATGCTTAAACATGTGAACATATTAATGTGCTTGCAACGCTTGCATTGAAAATGTGAAAAATCCAAAAAAGTCATACTAAATAAGAAAATTACCTGAGCTAATATCCATCCAACAAGCCAATCAATATCACTTCTGTGATTGCATATGACAAGTGCATGCTCTTTACCTTGAAAATCAGGACAAAAACAGAGGATGAGATTTTACTCGAGAAAATTTTGGCCCTTCAAAACAACCTTCTTTTACTTTCTAAAACAAACTCAACCATGCACACTAGAAGAAGAACGAGGAAGAAAAGTTGAAATGGATTACGCACCAAATGCATGGTACAAGAAACTTACCCATCTTGTTTATGATTTCTTGATCTGTGAATATTTGGAGCTGAAATAAGAAAGTTCCAAATAAAAAAATTGATCATGCTAAATGCAAAATAGGAAATTTTAAACTGTAGCGAAATTCATGATGTTCAATATAAGATAACATCATATTTTTATCATTGTTGAAGGATGTGAAAAGTAAAATAGAGAGAGGTATTATGGTGATTTAGTGAATAAAAACCAACATAAACAATTATCTAATGAAAGGAGCAAGCAACAAAAGGAGCACTTTCAAGAATAGACTAAGCATAAAATATTTTTATTTAACAAGGATAAGTCCCATTACATAATAAAGCAAAATCTCTCAACATTTTCGTATATGTGAAAACAAGTCTATCAAAGAGAGAAAGAACAATGAAAATCTCCGTACTCTATTATTTGGCAGAATAGAGTAGAAACATTTAGTCTCTCACCAAATTATTTTACCCCCCTTCAAATCTTTTGTTATTGACTAGACAAAGTAGGATGAAGGAGAATAAAATCTGTCTAAAGTGAAACAGAAAAGTAACTACAAAATAATAAAAATAGTGAAAAATAAAATAATTCATCTTCACTTTCTCTAACTACATGGATCACTGTTCTATAGTAGTAGTATATGACATTAGAGTATTTTTTATATATAGACAAAAGAATATGTAATGTCTTTTTCTGAAATACCTACATTAATAGGAACCCAACATTTTTTGCAACAATTTCAAATCCATAATGGCATTGACAGTATAGAAATAGGCTACTGTAATTAAACAAATGATCATAATTTTTATTTCTGACCGTTATTGTTACTATAATCATGTAAAGAAACCGGCACAATTGGATATTTTACATAATAAATTAAACATGTGCTACAACATCCTCAACCTATGAAATACTCAATTTTAATCAAACCTAATGTTCATAATTTCTATTTAGCATCTTTTTAGTTGAAGGAAAAACCATAAGACCAGTTTTATATCTTAAGTAAGCAATTTCTAATGAAAATATATGGTCTAATTTTACATCATAACATAAAGGACTAGAATCTCACAAATTTTGTAAAAAAAGATGTTCGTTGTAAGTCACAGATGCACAATATATCTAAATCTAAGCTTACTAACTCTCATTCTTAGAAAAATGTATAGTTGACTATCAAGTTCAAATGTTCTTAACTTCTTATAAGCTTACAAAAGTGAAGTAACATATTTGAATAAAAATTTAAAAATCTAATTTTACCTCATATAATCAAGATACTCCTGGCAAAATGTAAAAGAAAACTTTGAACTAGCAAATAATAATACCAAAAAAAAAACCATAACGGAGGAGAGGGAAGTTGATTTAATACCTTAACTCCTGCCCACCAATCAAATAGCCATACAAGTTCTAGCCACAACAATTCTAGTGCTACCCTACTGATTCTTCTGTACAAACTCTTGGATATTGGTCGTACAAGGCAATAACATATTGTCTGAGGCCAAATAAACAAAATCAAGAGGCTATATAATTAATTAATTAAAGTAATCCAAGACATATCTTGCTTCACAATTTAATCAGTTGCATTAAACCAAAAGTGATTCTCTCTTATCAAAGAAAAGTTGAAAATAGTAGTTATTATTAACTTTCTTCGTTACACAATGATTTATGCCATGGCTAGAAATAATCAAGCAGTTTCTTTCTCAGATTTTCAAAACTAATAAGCTTAAGTTAAAATAATAATAATAATTTGTTCTATCAACAATTAAAAATTAATTAAAGTATACCAAATTTTCAGGCATAAGATTACGTTAAAAATGGAAAAATGCAACAACTTGATCGAGTGTATATGACAACAAAATATCAAATCAAATAAGCAGTCTAGTTTTCTCCTTTATCACAAACAACATTAAAAAATGGAATAGTTACATTTTCCCCCTTTTATTTTAAACTCAACGAAATGTGGATGAATAATTAACAAAAAGATCCTCCCAATTAAAAACCCTATTATTTAGATTAACCTATTGGCACCAAAGAAGAAACACACACACACAAAAAAAGTATCTTTTTTCCTTTACATCGTTATTGTTTTTCCAGCAATAATAAATTGAAAAAAAAATATATATATATATATATATATATATATATATATATATATATATATATATATATATATCAAACAATATCAAAATTTACAATTTTATTATTATTGTTTTGTGAAAAGAAAATTAAGGGGGAATAAGAATCAAAGAAAAGAGTTACCTGAATGAGATTAACAATGAGACCGGTGGTGAAGAATAATATTCCCACAGGAATAATAGTAACTACGGCTGGGACAGGCATAATAACCACAAAACATAGAACACAAAAATGCTGATTGAATTTGATTTAATGAATTTAATTTCAGAGAAATCCTATTTGGTATTGTGTATTCCTCATGAGTATATTCTTGTTTCTATTCTTCCTCCTCTTTGTTTTTTCTAGTTTCTGTGTGCTTGCAAAATTTTAATACATTAAATAAAATAAAATAATTTTTAATTTTATTTTTTAACCTCAACCTTAGCCAACCTTAAAACGTGGTTTGCCAAAATTTAAAGGAGACATCAAATACACGCCCCATGATCATACCAGTGGCTAGAAAAAATAGTCACTCTTTTGAGTGTTTTCACAATAATAAACTAAGATTACAAAATTAGGAGCATGTGCATGTCTGGGAAATTGAAAGCAAAATATCTTTTTTTATTCAAGTTATTTTTCAAAGAGTACCTATTTTAATTAGTCTCTAAAAATTTTAAATATGAATATTTTAGTCTTAAAAAAAATTAATATACAAATCAATCCTTAAATTTTACTCCGATATATATATATATCAGTCTCCAATTTTTACTTTCAAAAATTCTAAGTGGCCAATTGTTTTTATTAGAAAAAATATAAAGAGATAACGAGTTTAGCGTACAATGTGTATAATAAAAATAAAAAGGAAATTAAAATTAGATAATAATTAATTTAATTAATTTTTAATAATTTTTTATTTTAAGTTCAAACAAAAATAAGGATTTCAAACAGGAGCAGTTATTTATCTCCCTCTCTCCATATGTGAGATCAGTGCTTCGGACATTCTTCTCCTCTATTCTCTTCCCATCTCCCCAGGCCGTCGCTGCTAGGAACACCATCCGCCGCCCAAAGCACCAGCCGACGCCACCCTGCCCACCGCGAACGTCCGAGCACCACCTTCGCGCACGTTGCGTCATTCACTAGCTTTCTTACGCGCCGGCCGTGCAGCCCCCAGCCTTCTCTGTAGGCGTATCGGATCCCTCCTGCCCTTCCTTTCTTCTCCGTCGCCACGGCCATGTCCGGTCACCGCGCAACCGGCAACCGTTCAACGTTGCACTCCCTGGATCTCACCGCTGAACCCCATTGGCACACCGTGGTAGCAAATCTGAGAATAGGAAGTCCCTCTCTTCTCCTCACGCAAGCACGATGGGTGATGAAAATTTTGCTACACCATCGTCAATAATCTTTGATGATTATATTCCTTCAAATGACAATTGTGCTTTACAACTCCCACAAGAGACCAATCAGATGAAAAAGTGAAAGACTTTTTTTTATACATATGTTCGTTATAGTAAATCGGTAGATGGTTATTTTTATGCCTAATGCAGATTGTTATTTATGTAAGTACAATTAAAATAATCTAAATGTTCAATGTAGTAGATATGCAAATGGTTGTTTTAATAAACATTTGGATAATTATTTTATTAGATTTGGTTGAAGCATAGAAACTAAACATTTTGGGAGGTGATCAGTTTTATATGTAATCAAGTTATTTTAATTGGGGGTAAGGGATTCATGGTGTTGTTGGGGCTGCTAGAGGAGGTCACGACACTGGGGCTGTAGCCTGTAGGGGGTCACATTGTTAAATTTGAAATTTGAAATTGGAAAATTTAAAATTTGATGTGAAATAACTGAATGGGAGTTTTTGAATTTAGGATAATCTGTAGTGTGATTTTCACTATTTATTCTTGTTGGGCTAAATAATCATCCTATTGTACACATTATCAAGATTCTCCATTGTCTCCTTAGTGGAGTTTCATTTATTAACCAAGTTAACCAAGTTATTAAAATTTAAATTTCAGTCACGCTCCTCTTCCTCCTCCTCCTCCTTCAACATTGTCATCGTTGGCACAATAAGTTTGCCGCCACTACCACTACCGTCGTCGTCGTTGCTGCAGCTGCCACTATTGTCTTCTTCTTCCTTCTTTAACGTCTTGTTGTTGTTGTTCTTCTTCTTCTGCTTCTTTGTCTTGTCTTTTTGTTATTGTTGTTGTTTAATTTCTTTTTCTTTGTGAATTAGATGTATCTTTTTTACTGAGTGAAATTTAAAAGGTATGAATACCTTTTATATTGTTTTTTTATAATCAATATTTGTGTTCTATATGTGTGAACTTGTGTGCTTTGTTGAACAAAAATGTATGTTATGCTTAAATATTTGTGTGCTGTAATAAACTAGAATTTGTTTAATAATTTTTTACAAATTTGTGTGAATTACCAGGCTATTAGTTTTGATTACTTGTGTTGTTTTTCTATATTCGATATTTATATGCTATTGTATGTATTTTTTTTTTCTTGATTATGGTTATTTATGATGATCTTAATTTTTTTGATTGAGTTGTTTAAAAAATTAATGTTATGGTATGATTCTGATTTTTGTGCTATATATGTTAATTTGTGTGCTATGCTAAACAAAAATGTGTGCTGTACTTAAATATTTGCGTGTTATGATAAACCAGAATTTATTTAATGATATATGTTAAATTAGTATGAGCTATCAAGGTGCTTTAATTACTTGTGTGCTACGAAAATGAAGGAGTGTGTGTTGTTTCACTTTATTTGATTTACACATGTGATGTGATATGGTGTAATAAAACTCAATAAAAGAATATACACATAAATTTTGGTGGAGCAAAATTTGTATATTGTGCTTCAAAAATTTGTATGTTATGATTAAAAAATTTGTGTATTATGTGAAAAAATTTGTGTGTTATATTGATAAGTTTGTGTTATATTCTAATTTTCATGTGCCATACTTAAAAAATTTGTATGCTATGCTTCGAAATTTGTGTATTTTTCAACAAAAATTTGTGTTACAAAAAGTGTAGAAAAACTTGTACACGTAGTTCAAACTTTTTGAATTATGCGCTAATGGAGCACTTTTGAAAGTGATTTTTATTGTAGTTGGGCCAACTTGGTTGAATTAGGTTGCCAAAAAGATTTGAATATGTAACATTATTCTTTATTTTTCGGTAGAGTAATTACTCAAATCAGTCCTCAAAGATTTTTAAAATTGACATTTTAATCTCCAAAGAAAATTAATACACAGATCAATTCTCAACGTTTTTCTCTATCAGACATAACAGTCCGCTATCCATTTTATTTTTACTTTATGTCAACCTTTATTATTATTAACTTAACTTTATGCATGTGGACGATGACACTAACATATTAATACATTCTTTTCGTTAGAAACAAGTAAGGTGAATAATGATGTTTTAAAATACAAATTAAAATATTTTCTTTTAATACAAATATGATTTTTAAAATAGGACATTTTTCATTACATTAAATACAAAAATATCAAATAATTTTAATTTTAAATTTTTTGTAGAATAATTTTATTATTATTATTATTATTATTATTATTATTATTATTATTATTATTATTATTATTATTATTGATTGATTGATTGATTATATATATACTTTTTATATTATAAATACATATATAAAAATCTAATGAATAAATTTATTATTTGTAATATTTAATTTTATTTTTTTTTTTGATTTATATAGAACATTAGTGTCAAACACTAAAATTGTATTTAGAATGGAAATTGAGGTTGAGACAGAAATTGAAAGACTGAAATTAAATTAAGTTTTTATATTGTGTTTGGTGTAAAATATATAAGATTGAGCTATATCTTAGTATCCTATTTAATTCAACATAAATATGAAGATGAAATAAGAATATTTATTAAAATATCTGTAGTTATTAAAGAAAATGTTGAAGTTCTAGTCTCCGTTTTTAGAAATTTTAGTCCTTTATGTTCTTACTTTCTGCCAGTACTAAAGATACTGAAATTTTGTATCCGAGATTAAAATTTGAGTGAATTTCCATCTCGGCCCATGATAATTTTTTCAAAGGACTACGAGGTCCCGATAAAAAATATCATTTCTGGTACTTGATATTTAATTTCGTGAGACTGGGTAACCCATCTGTCAATAATCTCTCTTTAGAACATATTTAATTAACACATTAATCATTAATATATCTTCCATTTAATTTTTATAAGTAAAAACAATTTAAAAATCACTAATATTTTTTAGTTTTATATAATAAATTTAACTAATTTATTTGAAAAAGGTAATTAAAAAAATAAACAACTTTGATAATTATCCTTAAAAGATAATAAAACTCCCAATGAAAAAATTTATCAATCCTAATTAGTTTTTAATTGATAAATCAATAGTTTAACATTTCATGTAGGCTTATTACGTTAATACAGAGATAAAATATTAACAAGACTAATCAGTCTCACAGAAATAAAGATCAAAGATCAAAAATAATATTCTTTTTGTTGAAAATTTTGTTATCTTTTAAAATAATTATAAAAAACAGAGACAGTTTACAACTTTTCTCTAAAAATTTTAGTTTCAATTTTTAACTATCAAATATAATATTAAGTCTTTGACCCAATTTCAATCTCTAAAAAACAAACACTACTTATTTTCTTAAGAATTACCTAGACGAATATGTTGAAGGTGACCGAAATAGAAGAATCCAGGAAGGTGTGGCGGTTAAATGTGGCTGATCCAACGGTGGGTGACACCAGCATAGGAGAATTTCGACGCTCAATGTCTTTAATGAGGTAGCAAATTTTATGTGTGTATGCGTAATGAATTATTCTTGGAGAAGTTGGTTCGATGATGATTCGTTTTTTAGCTATCATTTAAAAAGTTTTTGGGATTAAGCTTTGAAATCTTTGGGTTGATACCAGGACTCAGTTAGGTAAAGGTTAAAGTTCGAATTAGGAATGATAACACAATCCATACTCACAGATATTCAATACATCTTTATCCAATCATGAGAAGTAATTATCCAATTCGATTTGGGTACTTGAACAAATGGACAGGATTGGATTTTGAATGTGTCTGTCTAATTTTGTATATTCATTTTTAACATTGTATGACTTTTTATTTTTTAATTTAATATATGTTTGGATAGTATTTATACTTTAAAATTTAATTTTGTATACTCCAAAATATTACTAACAATATCTAACAAAAATAAAATAAAAGTATAAGTGTTTTTTGTTGGCAAAAACACGCAATATTATATCAAACCAAATAACGTGGTACATATAAATTAACCTTCATGCTTTTTATTTATTAGAATGGATGAATAATTGCATGAGGTGCAAGTAATAAATTAATAATCATGGTATAAACTGAAGATCTGCATCTTCTTTCTCCCAACTAGTTATTGTCATACCAGAATTGCTTTTGAAGATAATCGATTGTATTTTTGTCTATTTGAAAGGCTTTGGCTAAAACTTCCTCAGATATTGGAGGAGTAGATCCAAAAACAGCATTGGCGATAGTGATAACTCCTGCATTTTGACTGCTTAGAGCAGCAATAGCAACAGCATTGCCATAACCAACATTCAATTGGAAGTGAGGAAGCCCGATTGGAAACACAAACACGTCACCCTTGTTTAGCACTTTGGTGAAAAGACGGTTCTGTCCATTGTTTTGGTTAGAGGTGACAAATCCAACATGAAGAGTGCCTTCAATGACAATAACAATCTCTGTGCCTCTCGGGTGAATGTGAGGAGGGTTTAATCCTCTGGGTGCAAAGTCTATACGAGCTAAGGATATGCCTAGTGTGTTGAGTCCGAATAATTCATTAACGCTAACTGGAGTAACTTTTGAACCAAGTTTATTCGTAGTGTTTCCAGCATCAACGTGTTTAAAGAAATCTTCAGCTACCACAAGCATAGGATCTTTGCAAAATTTTCCATTTACAAAAACTGCAATTCAAAAAAAAATGTTTTATTAAAAAATAAGGCAACTAAATGATCTTTTACGTGAATGAAACTTAAAATTCAAGTAATTAAATTATCTTTTAACCAATTCCAAATCGTCCAAGTAATTGGTCTAAGTGTTCTTATGCTAGAGGTCACTTAGTCTAATAACAGAAGTCGCTTAGACCAATTACTTTGATGTTTGAATATCAGTTAGAAATTTCAAATTGTGAAAGAACGCTTTGTCTTTGGAACAAATAATGAGGCAAGAACATTTATTTTGAAATGTATATAAGGAGTGTGCTTTTTATACATACCAGCAGATTTGGTATCATTAACTGCCACACAAAAGTCTTGGAGAGGGCTGGGATCATAGGCAGAGGCAAAAGATGATGCCAAAGCCAGAAAGGCAACAATGAAGTGTGCAATTATTGTCATCTTGTCTCTCGTAATTAAAATCAAGTCTTCTCTCTTAATTGTTGTGTTGTATATATATAATGCTTGTATGTGAATGTTGAAATTTATTACATGGGACGGATTGTATTTATAGGGAGGATCCATTGACATGGTTTTTCCCTTTAATTAATTAATTAATTAATCTTTACAGGGATTAGTTCTCTAATTAATGTATGAACCATTCTTCAACAAACTATATGCATGCTAGTTCAAATGAATTAGTAATGTATTACCTCGTCTAATCACAGTGTTGCCTGAAATATTAGTTTTATAATGGGAACAATACGCCTTATGATTAAATGTTCAGAGTTGGTAGCCTTAAGAGTTAAGACTCAGTACACGGTGGTTAAAATTTAATCCATACTCTTACGTCTAATACCATATATGAAATATTCTTAAATTATTTTATTAATTTTTATAATTTTATTAAATTTATAATTAAATTTTATATTTTTTTAAGTTCTTAAATCATTTTAGATTTTTTAATTAGATTTCTGCTGTAAAAAAATATTTGTATTAATAGAATATTTTATTTTTAAATTAAAGAGATTATTTGTATTTGTAAATGAGATATTTATTTTAAAAATAAAATATTTTATTAATTTAAATATTTTTATCATGATAAAATTTAATTAAAAAAATTAAATTTATAACAAAATATAATAAATTAATTACAAATTTAATAAAATTATAAATACAGTAATTAAACCTAAAATATTTCTCCATTTTCAACCTTATGTTTTTGAAGTTGCGTGTGGACAAGTTGATGATTTTTTCATCTTTGACCATGTCTAAACCTGAAAAATTCTCTTATAAATCCATAATAGTGTTGAGTTTTGTGCCTAATCATTAAACTTCCTTTTTGGGATAACCGGAACTTAGATTAATATATTCTAATGTTTGACATAGTGTTGTTAGGATGTTATTTTTAAATGTGAAATTATTTAATTAGAGAAGTAAAGATTGAATCGTCTGATTTGTTAGAGGTATAAAAATCGGACCGTTTAATTTGTTAAGATACAAAAATTGCACCGTCTTGTAAAAAGTACAGAAATCAGACCGTCTAATTTGTAGAGGTACATAAATCGGACTGTTCAATTTGTATTAAAAAAATTAAAAAATTTGAGATACAAAAATTGAACCCTTTGATTTGTGTACTTTCCACCATCTTAAAAAATACCAAAAATTATAATATTAAAATATATCACTACTTCTATTTTCATACTTAAAAAAAAGTCTTATTGTATGTAATTTTTTGTCATTTAGCAGTTGACTCTGAATGATCAATTCACTCCTATATCTAAAGGCTCTTTTTTTTAATATGATTTCCAGTTGACTCTGAATGATCAATTTACCCCTACATCTAAAGGCTCTTTTTTAATATGATTTCCAATTGTGAGTAACGCTGCTTTATGGAGATTGCGGGTGATTTACACGGTTGTGACAGCGTAACGTTGGAGTTTGGTGGGGGATGAAATCGGACCGTTCGATTTCTTGCTGGGAGAAAGGAACACAAATCAAACGGTCAATTCATACATTAATTCATTTTACCTATTTGCAATCCGAAACAATCGGGGGTTGTTGGGAATCGGCGCAAGAAATGGTAGCCAGATCCAAGCATAAGTAAGCAAAAGTGTCAAAGGACCGTCCATCTTCTTGCAGTTGACACGAGTTGCCCTACACAATGATCTATACAGGTGTGCGAGGCATACCGAACCCCAACTAAACTGTATGATCCTCGCAAAGTTACGGAGCAAAGGCAGAAATTTCCAGTACACCGCTGCACCCGACTTATCTCCAAACAAAATAGTCCCAAACAACAACATTATGTAACACTTTACATACATCTGAATGTGAATATCATCAGTCAACACTATGCGATCTTTCAAACCCCTAAACCACGTCAATTTTATAAAGCTTCCTCTACAGTCTGTCTTCCTCGGTGCAACTCCAAACTGGTGCAAACACTCGACCTTCATTGCCTCAAAATTACTCATAGTCGATCCTGTAACTGGAAGACTATTTATCAGCAGATTGAGAATCATTGCCACATCCTCCAACGTCACCGCACACTTACCAACCGGAAAATGAAATGTGTGAGTCTCAGGCTGCTATCTCTCAACCATTAATCATTGCTGACTGACACTAGATTACTCCAATTTGAAAAACATAATAAAAACCTGTCTCCCATAAGTGACCCTCAATAATTTGGTTGTACAAATCAAACGGCTTTAAATAATCACATATCAACATCTGTGAACCCTACAATATCATATTTCCTTTATAAGTACCAGTGTAATATAATTATCTTAACAATAATATAATTTTTCTTACATGTCTATTATTATAACTAACTACCTGCATAGTTGCCTATCAAACATACATTATAAACATATATAGTAAATCTGTCTAATTTTTTGTCTAAATTATACTAAATTATGTTAAACTCAATTATTAATAACTATAAATAATAATAATACTAATAATAATAATAATTAAGATTATCTACCAATAATAATAATAATAATAATAATAATAAAATTTATCTACAGATCTCATTCATTGATTCATTTCATTTATAACATATTAACCAATAATAATCATGAATCTAAAACCAAATCAAATAAAAAACCTAACACTACATACATATTATTAACTAATCAAGTGTACAGAGGCTTTATAAAGGGTAAACACTAACTAATTAACTCTACTTTAATTTCTATTTCTAACACCTAACAGTAATATATTATCTCTCTACTTAGTGCTATTATAATATATATTGCTATTAAAAATCTTAATTTTATCACTACTATTATTTATTTACTAAATCAAAATATTAAAAAATATAAACTTACATAATTAAGATGCTCAAAATAGTTAACAATATGAAGTTTTGGTTGATTTATTTTTTTTATTTTTCTTCTTTTTGGCATTGCTTTCCAATTTTTTTTTAGTTTTTCCGGTGGTCCAACAATGGTGAGAGTGAATAAGGTTGTGGGTTTGGGGAACAAAGAGAGAGAGATGAGAGTGAAAGTGAAAGCTACTGGAAAAAAAAGACACTCGCAATGGGATTTTCTTGGAACGGAGCCAACGATAAGTGCATGCTTGCCACGTGGTAGCACGATGCAAATCAGATTCACCGATTAGCATACCGTCCTATTACTGAAATCGGACCGTCCGATTTCAATTCCTCAAATCAGTTCGTCCAATTTCAGTTCACCAGCCATCACAGTTCGGTGATACACCCTGAACCCCTGTAATCCTGTTATACACGATCCCTTCTTCCATATCAAAATTAAAAAGCTCATATCTAAAATGAAAAATATTATTTTAGAGAATTTGTAAATTAGAGAAAAAGATTGGAGTATATCTCTCACTTTTTCGTGTCGGAGCAGCTGTCGTTAGATTCTATTCGTTGGTTCAAGTGTTCAAGCAGTTATAATCAAAGGATTTGGGTCCTCTCAGTTTTGAGTTTTATTTTAGATGATAAAGTATGATTTTTTACCATTTATTTTATAAGTGAAATTAAAAGAAAATATGAGAAAAAATCATTTAAGAGTAAAAAATCACACTTTATCTTCTAAAATAAAAATTTAAAATTTAAAAGATTCAAATTTATAATGAAACGAGCTTTTATGTGTCTTAGTACAAAATAAAAACCTAAAAAAGCTTGAGATAATTGCAAAACATATATTTTTTTATTCGGGAATATAACCAACTTGACAAAATTTAAAGTGTGATGCAAGTGAGATAATTGAAATGCTTCATCGGCATAAGATCTACGAGACTAAATCCCATCAAATAAAGATCACTGCATTATTTTAAAACAGGATTAAAAGACAGTAATTCTTCCCATTATTTATTAAATAACAAAACATGAAAACTTGTAAACTAAATTTCATTTGGTTTAAAATTATTAAATTCAGTAGATGAACAACGAAATAGAAGCGCAAAACAATATTATCAAATTTATAAAAAAAATAATGAGAATGAACATTCCTTTAAGTCTAATTTTAGTAACATATTTTAATTTTTAGTTAATAAAAAATTCAATATCAACGTGAAATCATATGTTAACATGAACAGAGAATTATTTTTCGGGGAAACCACGCCAACTTTAAATGTTAGTGTATTAGTCGGCGATAACGTGTCGATTGATTCACTCTTTTAGTTATCACATGCAAATAAAAATTATAGCAAATGATATTAATTTGGATTTTTCAGAGACAATTACTGTAGTTTTGTTTGAGGCGATAATCATAGTTGTCGTTTAATCAACACACATCTTTTTGAGTGGTAGCTCTCCACAGTTTTTTTATGAATTTGTTCGTGAGTTTTTGGTACCAATTGTTTTGACTAATTCAACTATACAGAAACACAAAAAAATAATCATCACAATTATCATTTGGAGATTTTATGCCCATGCTTTACAAGTAAGATATTCATTGTTTCATTAATATGATCTTTATATAATCCTATATGCTTAATTTAATCCTATGATGAATTTTATACATATTTAATTTAATCTTCATCCATAATTAGTCGTTGATTTTTCTTAAACATAATTCTAAATGAGTGGTACGTAAATAATGAACATATATACTAATGTCAACTATCAATTGAATATAGTAAATGATAGGTATGCTATTTAATTAATCAATTACAAACAGTAAATGATTTAGGGAAGGCTATGTATTTTATCATTATTGTAGATAGCATTTTAACTTTTTTTTTTTATTATCAGATTGTAAATCACAATGTCAATGATTCTATGAGATATAGAAAAACATGGAATGAGCGAAGCAGAGAATAGAAGCGAGGGTTTGAGGGTGAAGCACGGAGAGAATGATGGCAAAATTGTCGAAAAAAAATAAGGGGAGGGTGTAAGTGGATGTGCATCAGGTAATAAGGAGGGTCATTTTTGGAATGATTGTCAGAAGGTTTCTAAGGTGTCTTTTTAAGATAAGGTTATTTGTGCAGCAAAGTCGAAGGCTTTTGCACTCGTCAGATCTTTATCAGGGGATGGTATTGCGACGGTGGTTGACAAACAGTGTGATTCTCAGCCACCGTGTGTAAGCTTTACGAAAGAGGCGAAGACATATTTGGCCGAACCTTACAGAGAAGCCTTAGTGATCAAGGTCCTGGATCGGAAATATAGTTACACAGCTCTTTCTTATAAACTGAGGGTAGTATGGCGCATCAAAAGAGGTTTCAATCTGTTAGATGTGGGTTTCGGGTATTTTCTGGTGAAATTTGATGCCGCTGAGGATCGTGAGAAGGTCATGTTTGGTGTTCTTTGGTTGATCGAGGGCCACTACGTTGCGGTAAAACCATGGGATGTTGATTTCTGTCCTAGTGAACAATCTTTCGATTCTACGCTAGTCTGGATCCGGGTCTCGGTCTCCCTATCTGGTGCTATCAAGAGTAGGCAATGCTACGTATTGCAGCTGTGATAGGAGTCCCGGTAAAAGTTGATTGGCTACCAAACTGGCAGAGAGGGGAAGATATGTTCATGCCTGTGTTCAAGTAAATCTGGAATTGCTGGTGATAAAAAATATTATTGTTGAGGGGTGTCGCTTATAATGTGGAGTATGAAAGTTTAACTTTACTTTATGAAACTTGCGCAAGATATGGCCATGACAAGTCCTAATGTTTAGAAAGGATTTCCATGGAAGATAAAAGGAATGAGTCTGGGCAGGAAAGGAGAAGGGCGATGCTTCATTGGATCCATGAACTCAAATTCAAAAAGTAATCGAAACGGAAGTTGGTGATGAGGCCGATATTGTAGGCGAGGATGGTTGCAATAATTTGCATGCTAAGCCTGATTGTGATTCTTTGCATGAAACCGAGGGTGATTTAATGCATGGGACCAACACTAATTGCATGAAGGAAAGTAGAGAGGGAAATGTGGGTTGGGAGCAAGTCCAAAGGAAAGAAAAAGCAAAGGTGGGCCACAAACCAACATTAAAGGCCCAAGGAACAAAACATTCTAACAGGTTCAGGCGGTCAAAAAAGGCCAAATCTTCAGTTTTCACGTCGATCCAGAGGGCATGGAGAGCAGGTCGGGCGGGATGTATTGCGGCGTGCACCATCTTCCCTTCAGACGCCGTTGACACGAGGACCAGCTATAAGGAAACGTCTGCGGCCGGCATCATTGCAAACCTCGCCGATATTGGAGGTGCGGCGGGGGAAGCGCTGGTGCTTAGGGGTCAACCCGAGATTCCATTAGCTATGAGAGTGGCGCCGCCACCGCTGATTCCTATTAATGAGGGTCGGAAGGATGACGTTGCAACAACGTTCCACAAGGAAGGGACACATGGCGGTCCTGAGGGGCTGCAACGCTGATTTCTATTGCAAATGTGTCTCGAGAGAACCATGTCTCATCAACGAATCGAAAGGAAGTTAAATATTCCAATGAGGTTGGTGGTGCAAGTTAATTTTCACTAATTATAATACTCTCTTATTTTTTTATGGATAGTTTAAATATTTTAGTTTAGAATATTTGGTGTGCTTCCAATAAGTTAGCTCGAGTGAATTGTAAAGAACTTGTTAGAAAATTTAAACCCGCTTTTTTTTTATTATGGTTGAGACTCATGTCCCTTTTCAACATTTGAAACTATTCTGGGAAAGATTTGGATACTATCCTATTGGTATAGAAGAGGCAGTACGATATAAGAGTGGTATATGGTTCCTTTCTTCTCTGCAAGGTACTTGCTGCAAATTGGTTGGTACTTGTGGTCAGTGTGTCACGATCGAAGTTCAGTTTGAGAGTGTGGTTTGAAGGTGTAGTGCTATTTATGGTAGCCCTCAACATCAAACCAGAAGTCTACTTTGGGATTGTCTGGTAGCTAATTTGACGAATTTTCAAGGGCCTTGGATTGTCCTCGGCGATTTTAATGAAGTCTTATTCTCTCATGAAGCTAAGGGTTGCCATTTTTCAAGTCGACATGCGGATTAGTTTGCCAGTTTTCTAGGAGATAGTGCTCTGTTTTATTTGAAGACTATAGGGAGATGTTTTTCTTGGTACAAGAGGGTGAAAAATAGTATTGAGGTGGCAAAAAAACTTGATCGGATTTGTATTAATACCGGATGGCTATCTTTTTTTCCTGAGGCCTATGCAGAAATTTTGAATAGACTGCAGTCAGATCACTGTCCTATCTTGGTGCGCTGTAAAGGGCCTCCACAGCAAAAAAGGAATAGACCATTTCATTTTATGGCGGCGTGGGCAACTCATCCTAGTTACAGAGATATTGTGAAACAGCCTTGGTGGTCTGACTTTAGAGGGATGCAAAGCAAGCTCTCGGAGGTACAGAGAAATTCTCTTGAATTTAATTCTAAAGTGTTCGGTAATATTTTTGTTAGGAAATATAAACTTGAGCGACAAATTAATTATCTTCAGAAGTATTTGGAAGAGAGGGAAGACTTTTACATGTGTCAAAGGGAGCAACAGTTGATTGAGAATTATAATAACACTCTTGTGCAACAGAAACTACTTTGGTTTCAAAAATCAAGAGAACAGTGGGTGAAATTTGGGGACAGAAATACCAGCTTCTTCCATGTTCAGACTCTTGTACGAAGGAAGATGAATAATATTTATGGTCTTTTTCTCAAGGAGGGCGTGTGGGAGACTGACCCAAAAATTATTAGCGGGGAAGCTGAATCGTTTTTCAAGATCTTATTCTGTTAGTTGGAGAATGTTGACTTAGGGTGTCTGGATGAAGTTCCACTTCCTTCTTTGAATGAGGAAGCCTGCTGTAATCTTACTGCACCTGTGACTATGGAGGAAGTTAAGGTAGCTGTGTTTAGCATGAATTCCTTTAAGGCTCCGGGTTCAGATGGATTTCAAGCTTACTTCTTCAAGGAATGCTGGGAGATTATTGGGTCTGATGTTTGCAATATGGTTAGGGAAGCTTTTTCAGGGGGTACTATTGATTCGAGGATGATGGAGACTCTTCTGGTTCTAATTCTCAAGGTAGAGTCGCCGGTATTAATGAAGAATTTTAGACCTATTAGTCTCTGTAATATGATCTACAAGGTCATCACTAAAGTCCTGGTCAACAGACTCTGGCTTCATCTCTCAGATATTGTTGGCCCTCTCCAAGGGGAATTTATCCCAAGAAGGGGAGCTCTAGACAATATCATTATAGCACAGGAAGTTCTTCATTTCATGAAAAAGACTAAGTCGAAGAAAGGAATTCTTGCGTTTAAGATTGACTTGGAGAAAGCATATGACAGATTCGATTGGAGGTTTTTGAATCAGACACTTGTGAAATTTGGTTTTCCTATCCCTACAGTCAAATTAATCATGAGCTGTGTCACTTCATCCTCATTGTCTATTCTCTAGAATGGTGACAAATTGGATAGTTTTAATCCTTGTCGGAGTCTTCGGCAAGGTGATCCTATGTCACCATATCTTTTCGTGTTGTGTATGGAGAGATTGTCCTGCTTGATTAGCCATCAAGTTGATATGGGCCGGTGGAAGCCAGTTGCTATCTCTAGAAGGGGTCTGAGAATATCACATCTCATGTTTGCCAATAATTTGTTTCTCTTCTGCAAAGCGGAGAAAAGTCAAGTCCAAAATGTGATCGTAGGATTGGAGAGTTTCTGTAAAGCTTTTGGGATGAAGATTAATTTGAAGAATTCTAAAGCGTTATGTTCCCGTAATGTTTCCACAACAAGAAAAGAAATCTTTACTGGGGTGTCATCCATCAAATTTGTCCAAAACTGAGGAAAATATATTGGGATTATTCTTAGTCATGCTAGGGTGACCCGAGCATCTTTCAATGAGGTTTTGGATAAAATTCGGAGAAGGATAGCCAGTTGGAAAAGGCGTTTACTCAACAGGGCGGGTAGGCTCTGTTTGATAAATTCGGTTGTGGCTGCTATTCCTACCTACTGCATACAAGTCTTTTTATTTTCTAAATGAATAACAAACTCTATAGCATCCATTATGAGAACTTTTCTCTGGAAAGGTCATGCCAATGGTCGGGGGCTAAATCTTGTTAGCTGGAAGGTGTTGGTCACCCCTAAGAAGTTTGGTGGTATGGGAATTAGAGATCCGTTTTGTGCTAATGTTTCTCTTCTTGGTAAGCTAGTTTGGCAAATCTTTCATGACCCTCACAAGCTTTGGGTTCAGCTGCTTACAGATAAATATCATTGTTTTTTGGGTGATGAATTCAGCCACTTGGCATCTAAAGGATCTATTGTTTGGAGGAGTATGTATAATACTTGGGATATTCTGAAGAATAGGTTTGAATGGTGCATTGGAGATTTGGATCAGAATTTTTGGTATTCTAAATGGAGGAAAGAGGGGAAGCTTTATAATGAGATGGATTATGTTCACATTTCTGATTCAAATCTTCGGATTTTAGATCTTTGGTCGGCTGGAAAGTGGCAGCTTGAGAAGGTTTATTCTCCTCTAGACTAAGTTTTGCATGACAACATTCTCTCTTACAATCCGGAAGTGCAACCGGGTTCAGTGGTAGGCTGGACTTAGTCTGGGGAGATGTCTAAGGTTTATGATGCTCGCAATGGCTACCTTTGGCTCTGCAAGAAGGTGTTTGGATGGGAAGAGAGAGGAAATTGGTTTTGGCTTTGGCGTCAGCCTATTCCAAAAAAGATCAAATTCTTAGCCTGGCTTTGTCTTAGAGAGGCATTGCCCGCTGCTGTTTTTTGTTTTAGGAGAGGCTTGACTCTTTCAGATAGTTGCCCCAGTTGCTTGAGTTGCCAGGAAACAGTTTCTCACTATATTCGGGATTACCAAAAAATTGAGCTTATTTGGCAATCTCTGGAGATTTCCTATCAGTCTTTGGATTTAAAGAAATGGTTCTTGATCCACAGCAAAGAGCATCCTTTTAAATTCTTTTCTGGTTTTTGGTGGATTTGGAGAGTCAGGAATAATGAGATTTTTAATCATTAGCAGCCTTGGACACCCTTTAAAGTGGCTCGTATGGCGTTATCCTTGGAGAAAGAGTTTCGGAATGTTTTTGAATTACAACGAGTTTCTATTCCTTTTATGATTAGTTGCTCTTGGGTTCTCCCTTCATTAGGTACTTTTAAGATCAATTGTGATGCTAGTTATCTTGGTTCTAGTGATTGGATTGGTTTTGCCTGCGTTAGCAGGGGCTGTACGGGAAACTGGCAAGGTGGCTGCTTGGGAACAATTGAGAGCTGCAATATTCTTCAAGAAGAGTTGTTTACTATTTGGAGAGGATTTCTATTAGCTTGGAACTTAGGGTAAAGAGATGTGATTTGTGAAACAGATTGTCTGGAGGCTTACAATCTTGTTACCAATTCTCATGACACTGCTGGTTGTGTAGATCCTTTGTTACTTAAAGTCATCGATATCATGGCTTGGAAGTGGCGTGTTGATTTTCGCTTGATCCTGAGAGATGCAAACACCGTAGCAGATACCATGACAAAGACGACGATAAGATCACACTCTCCGCATATCGAGCTTTCAATGCCTTGGAAGAAGTTTGAATTGAATATTCAACAAGACCGTTCTACGTCTTTTTAATCCTTTAGAACTTTATTTTTTTTTTACTTTTCTTTTCTGTTTGTTTGGTTTTCTTGTTCAATCACAAAAAAAATTGTAAATCACAAATAAAATTATTAAAAAATAAAAAATACAAGTCGAATATTATAAAGTGTAACCTTTTTTTAAATATTTACATATTAATCACACGTTCTTTTGTGATTATTAAGTGTCTTTAGTATATATATATATATATATTCTTTATATTTTGTTTATTTTTTATTTATATAATTTTGTGGAAATAATTAGAAAAATCAAGGCAAATTTTTTTATTTTCACATCTTAGTGCCTTCATTAAATTCTAAAAAAATAACAATACAAAAATTTAATGTTAAAAGTCCAAACACTTCTACAAATCCAAACTTATTTTAAAGTAGTCAAATTTTGGTTGCATTTTCAATTTTTTTCATAACCTTAGAAGTAAAAAATAATATTAAAAGATAAAAATACAATTAAAAAAATAAGGGTAAAGTATACTTTTTGTCTCTAAAATTTGATAAAAACTTCAAAAATATCCATAAGTTTTATTTTGTTTTAATTTTGTTCTAAAAGTTTTTTATTTGCATAAAATATATCGTTGATGGCTAATTTTTCAAAAAATTTAAAACCAATTCAATAATAATTTTATAAGAATAACCCTCAATACAAGCAAATCAAGCATAATTTTCATGCATTATTGTTAGATTGGTCTTAAATTTTTTGAAAATTTAGTCATTGAGGATATATTTGATGCAAATCAAAAACTTTTGAAACAAAATTGAAACAAAATAAAATTTAGGGGTATTTTTAAAATTTTTGTCAAATTTTAAGGACAAAAAGTATACTTTACCAAAAAAAACAAATATTTTTCTAGCTATTTATGATTGCAGTTTATTTGATTTTTTTTTTACTTTTTTTTTCTTCTAAAGTATTTATAAAAAATGAGAAATTAAAATAATAACGGCAACGATTAATTAAATGGTATATATCCATTATCTACTATTCCTAATAATAGCATGCCCACAATCTACTATTCTTAATTGACAATTGCAGTTAGCAAGTCTACCTTCTATTTACCACTCATTTAAAATTACCTATACAAAAAGTAAAATGCTATAACTCGTAGCGGTTTAAATAGAAAAGCAATTGTCCACGCATGTAAGCAAATCTCAATTGTTGTAATTGCGTTGTTTTGAGTCTCAATAATTGATTTAATAGTGTAATTTGCTAATTTTTTTAATGCACATTTGTTGAATTTTCATCCTTATTTAACTGCACTCCATGGTAAGCTTTATGCGATACAAAAGCAATCTTAGTTCCCCATTATTTTCTTACATATGCAATGCCTTCAAATACACAAATCCCAATCTCTTTCGAAAAAGAATACCCATTAACCCCGAAGCCCAAATAGGCACCTGTAACTTTTTCTCTTTGTTTTAGAAAGACTTTGCCTTGCCTACTCACAACAGCAAACTAATATAAAGAAGACTTGTAAATCCACAAAATTAGTGAATAATTAATTAATAAATTAATTTTTAATAAAAAAAATTAGAAATATAAATTTTATAATAAAAAAATAGAGTTAATTAAAATAAAATTTTTGACACTATTTTTAAAAAATTTGACTCAAAATTAAACCGAACAACGAGAATCGAACCAAAAATAGGTCCAAAAACCAATTCAATCCAGCCACTTAATCAAACACAGCTTTCTTTTTTCCCTTAATCACAAACCCTTGGCAATGATTCAAATTCACGTAACTTATGATCCGGAGCTCCGATCGCCAAACTGTTTGCGGCCACGCGACCGCAGCGTTGAGCTCTACAAAGTCCAATCAATAATTAGGTAAGAAAATCACTTCTGTGTTCCAATTTCTTCCTTTTCAATTTCGAAAATTATGAGCAATTATATTGAAAATTGTTTAATTCCGGTGTTTAGACTCAAATTAGCTTGAGGATAACGTTCAATCTTGCTTCTTTGGTACTTGTGTAAGGTGAAAATCCTAGAACCCTAACTAATTCATTGATTAAATATTTTGGGTATTGAATTTTGGGTATGTATTCGTGATAAATGTGATATGAGGCAATTGGATATATTGAAAGTTTAATTGGAAGCTTGGAGTGAGATCTAGTTGCTAAATTTTGGTGATTAAGGCTTTCAGTTTTGCCTTGTGGGTTGTACGAGGAAATCGACCAAGGTATGGTTTTGGTTTCTTGTATTTAATATGTAAGGTTTTGTGAAAACTTAGGTTAGATAACTATAGGATAGGTGTGAATGTATGAATGCATTAAATGTTTAGTACCTTGATAATAATTGTTGAAATCAGTTGATTATTAGCTTGGTAATTGATGTTGGTGATGAAAAATAATGCTATATGATGAATTAGTGATAATTGAAAAGGTATTAAGAAATGAACATGTATATGTGATGAATGATAATGATCTTGTTGGTTAGTTGAGTAACTTGTGTATGAGATTGTCTATATAGGGGTATAATTGATTGAGGTAGGATGTGGAGATTTTGGCATTTTAAACGTGTGTTACTATGCTGAATATATGTCTAGTTAGGTTGGATTTGAGTTTGGTTTTTAATGAAAATTGAGGTTTGAGGTTTTTGTGTGAAATAGATTTTGGACCGAACTTTGGCGAGCCATAACTCGGTTTTCGGACCCCCAAATTGTTTCAAATCTGTTTTCTATAAAAATTGGGTCCGTGAAGTTTACGCTGTTTGAAGAACAGATGAAAAATATTTTAAAACAAGAAAGTTATGCGCGTCAGAAGTTTGGTATGTAAAACTGAAATTCTGCAGACTTAGCCATTTTTGATCAAACTGCAGTGTATGCGTACGCGAGATGGGCTAAACTACACTCCCATGCGTGCGCATAGCCCACGCGTACGCGTGGCCCCTATTTTAGCAAATGTGGATTTTGTGTTTAAAAGCCTAATTTCAAACCTCTAAACCTCTATTTTCATTCCTTTGATTTTAGATCTTGTTAGAAAGCCTAGTAATGAGATGAAGCTAGGAATAGGTGATAACTTGGAGATGAAGAAAATTTGAGAAGTGATGATTTAGGTATGAGGAGTAGGGTGCATATATATATATATATATATATATATATATATATATATATATATATATATACTACTTAAATTATGAAATTGGCTAAAGAAATGAATGAATGTTACATCTGAGTACTCTTTCTCAAAAGTTTGATCCCAGGAGGTGGTGGAATGTGAGGATCCCCTTCCTTGTTCTTCTTGGTATTGTAAAATTGCTCCCAGCGAGATAGTGGGAGGTTAGGATCCACTCCTTTATTCCTCCTGGGCTATGATAACATACCTCCTGGGTAGACGCAAGGGTTGTGGTTTCGTCCCACTTGCTCCTTGTTATGATGAGTTATGTGTAAAGATGCAATAATATGATGTACAAGTAATGTTATGGCCATAATGAATGATTATCAAATGTTTATGAATGAATATGAAATGATCATATGAGATACGAGTTTTCCTAGGTAAAGTACCGTGGCTTGTTACCATGTGTTCTAGGTTGAGACTCGATACTCTGTTGACCCTACGACGTAAGAGGTGACCAGGCACTTATAAATTCCCGGGAAGGTTAACCCCCGTTGAGCAATTTTATATATATGAGAAAAAACTATGCATAGACTCTTAGGGATGCACATCGGGGGACAGTCCAAGATTTAGCAGCCGGATTTGTCGGGTTGGCTTGATATCCGACAAAAGAGACTCATCAGCCATAGGACAAGCATGCATCATATGCAGATTGTTTGAATTGCTTGCTTGTGCATTAATTGGGATTGCTTAAGTGATTATAATATGCTATTTGTTATATTTGCTATCTGTATTACTTGTATTCTACCTGTGTTTGCCATTGTCTGTTTGCTTGTCTTTGTAATTTCACCAGAGATAGAGGAACGGAAGAAAGGCGGAGAGAATTAGGGTTCTAGTTAAATTCTAGTTAGATTTAAGGAATCGGTTAAGTTTAGAAAGACTTAGAGAACCACCCTGATTTATGGTTTCTGTTTTAGTTTTTCAAGTTTTATAATCTGAGTGTCGGTGTTCTAGGATTGCCTCTAGCATTCCTAGAACCTTATGTCTTATGTACGTGGCACCTTTACCATGTTGAGAACCTCTAGTTCTCATCCCATACGATATTTGTGTTTTTCAGATGCACGTCGAGAGGCACCTCGCTAGGCGTCTAAAGTTCTGTAGTGAAGTGAATTTCAGGGCTTTATTTTGATGTATAGTTTATGTATGACCATATGTATAGAACTCTCCTGATAACTTGTATTATTTTGCACCTTCTAGAAATTTACGGAGAACTAAGATTTATTATATATGTATTTTGGATTTTGGGTTAAATATATATGTATGTAAATATTCTCTAGCTAGCCTTAACTTTGCAGGCTGAGTTAGGAGCTTGTTATTTTGTACCTTGACCCTCTAATCTTGTGTTTTGTATATATATGTTTACGAACTCTAGTTTTCTTCGTACACAAGCAATCCTTAATCTTGAGTGTTGCACTTTTGATTTTACGATTTTGTTTTACTCATTTTTCAAGGCTCCTTGTATAATATATCTTTTCTAATATATATATATATATATATATATATATATATATATATATATATATATATATATATATATATTAGAGGTCATAATACCACACCACCTCTATTTTCTGACTTAAGCGTAAAGCTTTGTGTGGTAGGGTGTTACATTCTGGTATCAGAGCAGTTCGTTCTTGTAGAGCTTGAGGGATAGACTGACTATGGTTCTGGGCATACTCTGAGTGTCTATAGATGCTGATTAGGATATCTAACTGATATATATGGAATGAATGTTCATGAGCATGCATTTGGGACTTTGAATCACTAGACTTGCGATATTGAGACTAATCACCTTGATATCACTTGTTTGGTGTGAACAGGAACCAAATGAGGCCTCGTGGACACGGTCGTGGGCGTAATCGAGGTCGAGGACGGAGAGGTAACGAGATAACCATACTGATAGATAGTTTGTCTGACTTCGTGACCGCGATGACGAGTGCTGTTGCTGCTGCCATTGGCGTTGTTGCTGTTGCGACTAGCCAGGCAATGGGTAGGATGGAAACACAAGCTAGAATTGGCAATGAAGGTGGTAATGAATATGAAGGTGGAAATAATATTTCGAGTACAGTGGTACCAATGGGTTATCCGGAGCAAGTGAACATGGGACCAGCAACGGGAGAAAGCTCAAGGTAGGACCGAGGTGTCAAGGAGTGATCGTCGAGAATCTTTCACAAAGAAAAATGGAAAGAAGATTACACCTAGGAGCCAAAGTTTCAAAAAGGGTCGTTATGTCACTTCACATTCTCAGCGCCAAAACAATGACCGAAGGAACGACAACCGTCGGGGACAGGATTTAGAAGAGCAGACTAGTACTCAACTGGAAGACTTGAAGTGTCCGAGATGCAAAAAGTATCATGCAAACAGACCATGCAGGGCGGGGCTAGGTGTATGTTACCAGTGCGGGAAGCCAGGGCATATATCTCAGGATTGTCCACACAGGAAAGGCTGGGATGTAGCTGAATCTGATTCTCAGATCCGAGGTAATTGTGAACTAGTAGTTGAATTTTTAACTACCCTGTATAACATTAGTATGTGATAATTATTCATGATGCATGACAAGTTTTGATAATAACAAAGTCCAAGTAGATGGTTAGTCGAAGACTATCAGCTGTTAAGTGGTGCACGAAATTACAATCACACTTTTGCAATCCGCACAACTAACCAGCAAGTGCACTGGGTCGTCCAAGTAATACCTTACGTGAGTAAGGGTCGAATCCCACGGAGATTGTTGGTTTGAAGCAAGCTATGTTTATTTTATTATTCTTAGTCAAGAGATCAATTATAATTATCAGTTTGAATTACTAAAAAATAAATAAAAGAGCGTGAAATAATTACTTTTTGTGCAATAATGGAGAATATGTTGGAGTTTTGGAGATGCTTTGTCTTCTGAATTCCTGTAATATAATATTCAACTCATGCAAAAGTGCAAAGTTCCTTCCATGGCAAGCTCTATGTAGGGTGTCACTGTTGTCAATGGCTACTTCCCATCCTCTCAGTGAAAATGGTCCAAATGCTCTGTCACAGCATGGCTAATCAGCTGTTGGTTCTCGATCATGTCGGAATAGAATCCATTGATTCTTTTGCGTTTGTCATCACGCCCAACACTCGCGAGTTTGAAGCTCGTCACAGTCATCCAATCCCAGAATCCTACTCGGAATACCACAGACAAGGTTTAAACTTTTCGGATTCTCATGAATGCCGCCATCAATTCTAGCTTATACTACGAAGATTCTGGTTAAGGAATCTAAGAGATACTCATTCAATCTGATGTAGAACAGAGGTGGTTGTCAGACACACGTTCGTGGATTGAGGAAGGTGATGAGTGTCACGGATCACCACCTTCTCCATAGTTAAGCGCGAATGAACATCTTAGATAGGAACACGCATGTTTGAATGGAAAAACATAAATAATTACATTAATTCATCGAGACGCTGCAGAGCTCCTCACCCCCAACAATGGAGTTTAGAGACTCATGCCGTCAAAGAGTATAAAATTCAAATCTAAAAATGTCATGAGATACAAAATAAGTCTCTAAAAGTTGTTTAAATACTAAACTAGTAACCTAGGTTTACAGAAAATGAGTAAACTAAGATAATTGGTGCAGAAATCCACTTCTGAGGCCCACTTGGTGTGTGCTGGGGCTGAGACTTAAGCTTCTCACATGCCTGGGCTGTTTATGGAGTTGAACGCCAGGTTGTAACATGTTTTTGGTGTTGAACTCCAACTTGTAACCTGTTTCTGGCGCTGGACGCCAGACTGCAACATAGATTTGGCATTGAACGCCAGTTTACGTTGTCTATCTTCGCGCAAAGTATAGACTATTATATATTGCTAGGAAGCCCTGGAGGTCTACTTTCCAACCCAATTGAGAGCGCACCAATTGGACTCCTGTAGCTTTAAAAAATCCATTCCGAGTGCAGGGAGGTCAGAATCCAACAACATCAATAGTCCTTTCTCAACCTAAATAAGATTTTTGCTCAGCTCCCTCAATTTCAGCCAGAAAATACCTGAAATCACAGAAAAACACACAAACTCATAGTAAAGTCCAGAAATATGATTTTTGCTTAAAAACTAATAAAATTCCATTAAAAACTAATTAAAACATGCTAAAATCTATATGAAATTACCCCCAAAAAGCGTATAAAATATCCGCTCATCACAACACCAAACTTAAACTGTTGCTTGTCCCCAAGCAACTAGATAAGTAAAATAGGATAAAAAGAAATTAACAAGCAATAATATCTCAGAGTTTTAAGTGAAGCTCAGATTCTAATTTAAATGAGCGGGGCTAGTAGCTTTTTGTTTCTGAACAGTTTTAGCATCTCACTTTATCCTTTGAAATTCAGAATGATTGGCATCTATAGGAACTCAAAATTCAGATAGTATTATTGATTCTCTTAGTGTAGTATATTGATTCTTGAACACAGCTACTTTATGAGTCTTGGCCGTGACCCTAAGCACTTTGTTTTCCAGTATTACCACCGGATACATAAATGCCACAGACACATAACTGGGTGAACCTTTTCAGATTTTAACTTAGCTTTGCTCAAGTCCCCAACTAGAGGTGTCCAGAGTTCTTAAGCACACTCTTTTACCTTGGATCACGACTTTAACCACTCAGTCTCAAGCTTTTCACTTGCACCTGCATGCCACAAGCACATGGTTAGGGATAGCTTGATTTAGCCACTTAGGCCTGGATTTATTTTCTTGGGCCCTCCTATCCATTGATGCTCAAAGAATTGGATCATTTTCACCCTTGCCTTTTGGTTTAAATGGCTATTGGCTTTTTCTACCTCTTGCTTTTTTTTTACTGCTTTTTCTTGCTTCAAGAATCAAATTCATAATTTTTCAGATCAGCAATAATATTTCTCGTGTTCCTCATTCTTTCAAGAGCCAATAATTTTAACATTCATAAAATTCAAGATAAAAAATATGCACTGTTCAAGCATTCATTCAGAAGACAAAAAGTATTGCCACCACATATAATTAATTATAATTTTTCTTATTAAGAACTCGAAAGATATAAATTACCTCTTTATTTTAAAAACCTACTATTTTATTCATGTTTGATGATGATGAGAAAAATAAATTATAACTTAATTGAAAATAAAATCAAAATAGATATACTAATTACCACTACTCCTATATAACTTCTAAGGTGAATTCCTATAGTAACAAATATCACAGAGTTAAAGCTAAAATTAGAACTCAACAACCTGTATTTTGGGAAGTGGATGTTCCTCTAGTCTGTGGGGTGCTTGGTCCTTCAAGAGTTAATTTCTGACACTTCAGTTCTTTCAGATCGAACTTGACTTCCGGGATCACTGATCTTAGACCCATTATTTTGTAGTAATGGTCTGAATGTTCTTTGGTTAAGAACTTCCCTTGATTCCAAAGTGGTTTTGGAATACTCTCTTTCTTGCCTCTTGGAGTGGATTGTTTTCCTTTAGGAGCCATGATCTAAGTGAGTATGTTTTTGTGATCACGGATGAACACACCAAACTTAGAGGTTTGCTTGTCCTCAAGCAAAAGAAAAGAAAGGAGAGGGATAGAAGGAGAGCTAATGTCGAATGGTGGATGAGAGGAGGGAGGCCGAATGTGAATTTTAAAGGGAGGGTGGGTTGGGTTTCGAAAATATTAAAAAGATAAGATAGAAGATATGATTTATAAAAGATAAATAAGAAAAAGATATAATTTAAAATTAAAAAGTTGTGATTGATATTTGAAAAAGATAAATCTGAATATTTGAAAAAGATTTTAAAAGATAATTGTGTTTTGAAAAGAGTTGGATTGGATTGGAAAAAGATTTGTGTTTATGCAATAAGATATATTTGATATTTTTGAAAAAGGGATTTTAGAAATTAGGGTTTTTAGAAATTAGGATTAAAATTTTTTGGAATTGAAGGATGATAGTTTGGAACATGTTTATGCAAGGAATCATAAATTGAAATATAGAAAATTAAAAATTTTGTGAAGTAAAAACGAATTTACCTCCTCCCCACCATCCTGGCGTTAAACACCCAAACGCCGCATGTAAACGCCCATGTGCAGCTTCTCCTGGGCGTTCAACGCCCAGCTGTTGCTTCTTTTTGGCGTTGAATGCCAGGAACTCCTTTGTCACTGGGCATTTTTCTGAACGCCCAGGACGCTGCAAATCTGGCGTTGAACGCCCAGAAGGTGCTTCTTTCTGGCGTTTAACGCCTAGATGGCTATCCTTACTGGCGTTGAACGCCCAGTAGGTGCTTCTTTTGGGTGTTCAACGCCCAAAACAACTTTTACTGGCTTTTTCGCACCAGTGAGCTTCTTTTTGCTGTTTTATCCTTTAATTCCTTCTGTAACTCTGTGAACTTAAGCAGTTGCTATTTTACCTTGAAGATACTTGACATATACCTGTAAAAATTAATTAATTAACAAATAAGCTTTGTAAATGGCTGGGTTGCCTCCCAGCAAGCGCTTCTTTATTGTCTTTAGCTAGACTATTACTGAGCTTTAGTTAAGTCTCAGTTTTGAGCATTCTTGCTCAAAATTGCTTTCAAGATAATGTTTGACTCTTTGTCCATGAACAATGAACTTTTTGTTAGAATCATTATCCTGGAGCTCTGCGTATCCATATGGTGACACACCTGTAATCACATATGGTCCTCTCCACCGGGATTTTAATTTTCCGGGGAATAATCTGAGCCTAGAATTAAATAGCAGAACTTTCTGTCCTGGCTCAAAGAATATGGATGACAATTTCTTATCATGCCATCTTTTTGCTTTCTCTTTGTAAATTTTTGCATTCTCGAAAGCATTGAGTCTAAATTCCTCTAGCTCATTTAACTGGAGCAATCATTTTTTTCCAGTTAACTTCGCATCAAGGTTTAGGAATCCGGTTGCCCAGTAGGCCTTATGTTCCAGTTCCACAAGCAAGTGACATGCCTTTCCATACACAAGCTGGTATGGAGAGGTCCCTATAGGGGTCTTGAATGCTGTTCTGTATGCCCACAGAGCATCATCCAAGCTTCTTGCCCAATCCCTTCTACGGTTAATCATAGTCCGCTCCAGGATTCTTTTAAGTTCTCTATTAGAGACTTCAGCTTGTCCATTTGTCTGTGGATGATATGGAGTGGCCACCCTGTGGCTAACTCTGTATCGAACCAAAGCAGAGTAAAGCTGTTTATTGTAGAAATGAGTGCCCCCATCACTGATTAATACTCTAGGGGTACCAAATCTGCTAAAGATGTATTTCTGGAGGAATTTTAGCACTATCTTATTGTCATTAGTGGGTGTTGCAATAGCTTCCACCCATTTGGATACATAATCCACTGCCACCAAAATATAAGTGTTTGAGTATGATGGTGGAAAAGACCCCATGAAGTCAATACCCCATACATCAAACAACTCAATCTCCAAGATCCCTTGTTGAGGCATGGCATAACTGTGAGGCAGATTGCCAGATCTTTGGCAACTGTCACAATTACGTACAAACACTCGGGAATCTTTATAGAGAGTAGGCCAGTAGAAGCTGCATTGGAGGACTCTTGTGGCTGTTCGCTCACTTCCAAAATATCCTCCATACTGTGATCCATGGCAGTGCCAGAAGATCTTCTGCGCTTCTTCTTTAAGCACACATCTACGGATTACTCCGTCTTCACATCTCTTGAAGAGATATGGTTCATCCCAAAGATAGTACTTTGCATCCGTGATCAGCTTCTTTGATTGCTGCCTACTGTACTCTTTGGGTATAAATCTCACTGCCTTGTAGTTTGCAATGTCTGCAAACCATGGCACTTCCTGGATGGCAAAGAGTTACTCATCCGAAAAGTTTTCGGAGATCTCAGTAAGAGGGAGGGACGCCCCTTCTACTGGTTCTATTCGGGACAGGTGATCTGCTACTTGATTCTATGTCCCTTTTCTGTCTCTTATTTCTATATCAAACTCTTGCAGAAGCAACACCCATCTTATGAGTCTGGGTTTTGAATCCTGCTTTGTGAGTAGATATTTAAGAGCAGCATGGTCAGTGTACACAATCACTTTTGATCCTACTAAATAGGATCTGAACTTGTCAATGGCGTAAACCACTGCAAGTAGCTCTTTTTCTGTGGTTGTATAGTTCTTCTGTGTATCATTTAGAACATGACTGACATTGTAAATGACGTGCAGAAGCTTGTCATGCCTTTGTCCCAACACTGCACCAATGGCATGGTCACTGGCGTCACACATCAGTTCAAAAAATAATGTCCAGTCTGGTGCAGAGATGACTGGTGCTGTGACCAGCTTAGCTTTCAGAGTCTCAAACGCCTGCAGACACTCCTTATCAAAGATAAATGGCGTGTCAGCAGCTAGCAAATTACTTAGAGGTTTGGAGATTTTTGAAAAATCCTTTATAAACCTCCTATAAAATCCTGCATGCCTCAAAAAGCTTTTGATTGCCTTAACATTGGCAGGTGGTGGTAATTTTTCAATTACTTCTACCTTAGCTTGATCCACCTCTATTCCCTTGTTCGAAATTTTGTGCCCAAGGACAATTCCTTCAGTCACCATAAAGTGACATTTCTCCTAGTTTAAAACCAGGTTAGTCTCTTAGCACCTCTTTAGAACAAGTGCTAGATGGTCAAGACAGGAGCTGAATGAGTCTCCAAATACAGAAAAGTCATCCATGAAGATTTTCAGAAATTTTTTCACCATATCAGAGAAAATTGAGAGCATGCACCTTTGAAAGGTTGCAGGTGCATTGCACAGGCCAAATGGCATCCTTCTGTATACAAATACTCCAGATGGACATGTGAATGCTGTTTTCTCTTTATCCTGGGGATCTACTACAATTTAATTATAACCTGAATATCCATCTAGGAAGCAGTAGTATTCATGACCTGCCAGTCTTTCTAGCATCTGGTCTATGAATGGTAAAGGAAAATGATCCTTTCTGGTGGCTGTATTGAGCCTTCTGTAATCAATACACATACGCCACCCTGTAACTGTTCTTGTAGGAACCAGTTCATTTTTTTCATTATGGACCGCTGTCATGCCACCCTTCTTAGGGACAACTTGGACAGGGCTTACCCAGGGGCTATCAGAAATAGGATAAATAATCCCAGCCTCTAGTAATTTAGTGACCTCCTTCTGCACCACCTCCTTCATGGCTGGATTCAGCCGCCTTTGTGGTTGAACCACTGGCTTAGCGTCACCCTCCAATAGGATCTTGTGCATGCGTCTGGTTGGGCTGATGCCCTTAAGATCACTGATGGACCACCCAAGAGCTGTCTTGTGTGTCCTTAGCACCTGAATTAGTGCTTCCTCTTCCTGTGGCTCTAAGGTAGAGCTTATGATTACAGGAAATATATCACCTTCTCCCAGAAATGTATATTTCAAAGATGGTGGTAATGTTTGAGCTTGGGTTTGGGAGGTTTCTCCCCTTCGTGAGGAATTTTCAGAGGTTCTATCATTCTCTCTGATTCCTCCAGATCAGGCTGAACATCTTTAAAGATATCCTCTAGCTCTGATTCGAGACTCTCAGCCATATTGACTTCTTTTACCAGAGAGTCAATAATATCAACGCTCATGCAGTCATTTTGGGTGTCTGGATGCTGCATAGCTTTGACAACATTCAACTTGAAGTCATCCTCATTGACTCTCAGGATTACTTCCCCTTTTTGAACATCAATAAGGGTTTGGCCAGTTGCTAGGAAAGGTCTTCCCAGAATGAGAGTTGCACTCTTATGCTCTTCTATTTCCAGCACCACAAAGTCAGCGGGAAGGGCAAATGGCCCAACCTTGACAATCATGTCTTCAATCACACCTGATGGGTATTTAATGGAGCCATCAGCAAGTTGGAGACATATTCGGGTTGGTTTAACTTCATCAATCAACCCAACTTTTTGATAGTAGCTGCAGGTATTAGGTTAATACTTGCCCCAAGATCACATAGAGCTTGCTTGGTACAAGTACCTTCTAATGTGCATGGTATCATAAAGCTTCCCGGATCTTTAAGCTTCTCAGGTAAGCTTTTCAGAATGACTGCACTGCATTCTTCAGTGAGGTAAACTTTTTCAGTTTCCCTCCAATCCTAATTATGACTTAAGATCTCTTTCATGAACTTAGCATAAGAGGGTATTTGCTCAAGTGCCTCTGCAAATGGAATCTTTATTTCAAGAGTCCTGAGATAGTCTGCAAAGCAGGCAAATTGCTTATCCTATTCCGCTTGGCAGAGTTTCTGAGGATAAGGCATTTTGGCTTTGTATTCCTTAACCTTAGTTGTTGTAGGTTTATTGCCTACAGATGTGGGTTGAGGAGCCTTTTTAGGTGGGTTATTATCAGCACTTGTATGTGTCTGATCCCCCACTGGCATTTGAATGCCAGGGGTGGAAGTTGGAGTGGCATTAGACGCCAACTCCTTACTTGTTTCTGGCGTCTGAACGCCAGAACTGTGTTCCTTTTGGGCGTTCAATGCCAACTCCTTGCTTGTTTCTAGCGTTAAACGCCAGGACTGAGCATGGTTTGGGCGTTCAACGCCAGCTTTTCACCCATTCTCTGGCGTTTGAGCGCCAGGATTATTCCTCTCTGGGCTCTTACTGTCTTCAGAGGGATTTTGGTTAGTTTGCTCATTTCTTGGCTTCCTACTATCTTGAAGTGAGGTATTTAATATTTTTTCACTTCTTAATTGAACTACTTGGCATTCTTCTGTTATTTATTTTGATAATTGCTGTTCAGTTTGCTTCAACTGTAGTTCCGTATTCATATTAGCCATTCTTATTTCTTGTAATATCTCTTTGAATTTGACTAACTGTTTTGTTAGGAAATTCAATTGCTGATTGAATTCTGTAACTTGTTCTGCAGGACTGAGTTCAGCAGTTACTGTTTTAGCTTCTTCTTTCTTGGAAGATTTACTGCTTAGGTACAGGTGCTGATTCTTGGCAACTGTATCAATGAGCTCTTGAGCTTCTTCAATTGCCTTTCTCATGTGGATAGATCCATCAGCTGAGTGGTCTAGAGAAATCTGAGCTTTCTCTGCAAGATCATAATAGAAGATGTCTAATTGCACCCATTCTGAAAACATTTCAGAGGGATATTTTCTTAGCATCTCTCTGTATCTCTCCCAGGCATCATAAAGGGATTCATTATCTCCCTTTTTGAAGCCTTGGATGCTTAGCCTTAGCTGTGTCATTCATTTTGGAGGAAAATAGTGATTCAAGAATTTTTCTGACAGCTGTTTTCATGTCTTTATGCTGTCTTTAGGTTGGTTATTTAACCACCTCTTAGCCTGGTCTTTAACAGCAAATGGAAACAGTAATAATCTGTAGACATTCTGATCTACTTTCTTATCATGTACTCTGTCAGCAATTTGCAAAAATTATGCCAGAAACTCTGTAGGTTCTTCTTGTGGAAGACCGGAATACTGGCAGCTTTGCTGCACCATGATAATGAGCTGAGGATTCAACTCAAAACTACTGACTCCAATGGAGGGTATACAGATACTACTCCCATATGAAGCAGTAGTGGGGTTAGCATATGACCCCAGAGTCCTTCTGGACTGTTCATGTCCACTTAGGTCCATGATGGAGAAAGGGAGATGACGTGGATTTATTTTATTTATTTTATAAATAAATAAAAAAATGATTTTCAAAATAAAATAAAAATCGAAATAAAAATAAGATAAAATAAGAAAATTAAAATTAAAAAATTAATAAAAATTTGAAAATATTTTATGAAGATTTTCAAAAAAGTGAGGAGAGAGAAAATGGTTAGGATATTTTCGGAAAAGATATAATATTTTTTTTTTAAAAACTTAAAGGGATAAGATTTAAAAAATTTTGAAATTGAAATCTGAATTTTTCTAAAAAAATTTGAAATAATTGCTAAAAAATAGTTAGAAAAGATATATTTTTTTTTGAATTTTGAATTTTATGATGAAAGAGAAAAACACACAAAAGACACAAGACTTAAAATTTTTAGATCTAATGATCCTTGTTTTCGAAACTTTTGGAGGGAAAACACCAAGGAACACCAAATTTAAAAATTTTAAGATCAAAACACAAAGAAGACTCAAGAACACTTTGAAGATTCACAAGAACAACAAGAACAAAAGAAAGGACACCAAACTTAAAATTTTTTTAGAAAACCTCAATAAAATTTTCGAAAATTATAAAAAGATTAACAAGAAAACACCAAACTTAAAGTTTGGCACAAGAATTAATCAGAGAAAAATTATTTTTGAAAAATTTTTAAAAAGAAGATACCCAATTGCCAAGAACATAAGCCAATGCTCTAGCCAACTGAGCTATAAATGTAACATTTTTTAAAGATGTATTATTTTTATAGATAAAAATAATTTTTTTTGAAAACTAATGTTTTGAAAAAGCACAAGAAAAACAAGAAAAGACACAGAACAAGACAAACTAAAGATCAAACAAGAAAAATTGACAAGAACAATTTGAAGATCAAGGAAAAACAAAGAACACTAATTCGAAAATTTAAAGGAAAATACAAGATATGCAATTGACACCAAAATTAGAACAAGACACTAAACTCACGAAAAAAATTAAAATTTGATAAAGAAAAATAATATTTTTGAAAAAAATTTTGAAAAGGAAATAAAGGCCTCAGAATTTAATGACTCTATAACAACAAAAATAAACTATTCCTAATCTAAGCAACAAAATAAACCTTTAGTTGTTCAAACTCGAACAATCCCCGGCAACGGCGCCAAAAACTTGGTGCACGAAATTGCAATCACACTTTTGCAATCCGCACAACTAACCATCAAGTGCACTGGGTCGTCCAAGTAATACCTTACGTGAGTAAGGGTCGAATCCCATGGAGATTGTTGGTTTGAAGCAAGCTATGTTTATTTTATTATTCTTAGTCAGGAGATCAATTATAATTATCAGTTTGAATTACTAAAAAAAAATAAAAGAGCGTGAAATAATTACTTGTTGTGCAATAATGGAGAATATGTTGGAGTTTTGGAGATGCTTTGTCTTCTAAATTCCTGTAATATAATATTCAACTCATGCAAAAGTGCAAAGTTCCTTCCATGGCAAGCTCTATGTAGGGTGTAACCGTTGTCAATGGCTACTTCCCATCCTCTCAGTGAAAATGGTCCAAATGCTCTGTCACAGCATGGCTAATCAGCTGTTGGTTCTCGATCATGTCAGAATAGAATCCATTGATTCTTTTGCGTTTGTCATCACGCCCAACACTCGCGAGTTTGAAGCTCGTCATAGTCATCCAATCCCAGAATCCTACTCGGAATACCACAGACAAGGTTTAGACTTTCCAGATTCTCATGAATGCCGCCATCAATTCTAGCTTATACCACGAAGATTCTGGTTAAGGAATCTAAGAGATACTCATTCAATCTGACGTAGAACGGAGGTGGTTGTCAGACACACGTTCGTGGATTGAGGAAGGTGATGAGTGTCACGGATCACCACCTTCTCCATAGTTAAGCGCGAATGAACATCTTAGATAGGAACACGCATATTTGAATGGAAAAACATAAATAATTGCATTAATTCATTGAGACGCTGCAGAGCTCCTCACCCCTAACAATGGAGTTTAGAGACTCATGCCGTCAAAGAGTATAAAATTCAGATCTAAAAATGTCATGAGATACAAAATAAGTCTCTAAAAGTTGTTTAAATACTAAACTAGTAACATAGGTTTACAGAAAATGAGTAAACTAAGATAATTGGTGCAAAAATCCACTTATGGGGCCCACTTGGTATGTGTTGGGGCTGAGACTTAAGCTTCTCACGTACCTGGGCTGTTTCTGGAGTTGAACGCCAGGTTGTAATGTGTTTTTGGCGTTGAACTCCAACTTGTAACCTGTTTCTGGTGCTGGACGCCAGACTGCAACATGGAACTGGCGTTGAATGCCAGTTTATGTCGTCTATCTTCGTGCAAAGTATGGACTATTAAATATTGATGGCAAGCCCTGGATGTCTACTTTCCAACCCAATTGAGAGCGCGCCAATTGGACTTTTGTAGCTCCAAAAAATCTATTCCGAGTGCAGGAAGGTCAGAATCCAACAGCATCAGTAGTCCTTTCTCAGCCTAAATCAGATTTTTGCTCAGCTCCCTCAATTTCAGCCAGAAAATACCTGAAATCACAGAAAAACATACAAACTCATAGTAAAGTCCAGAAATATGATTTTTGCTTAAAAACTAATAAAATTCTATTAAAAACTAATTAAAACATGCTAAAATCTATATGAAATTACCCCCCAAAAAGTGTATAAAATATCCGCTCATCATTAAGACAGAGCGATAGTTAATTAACTTAGAGGAGTGGCTAGGCTCTTGAAGGTTAAGAATCAGGGTAATGCAGCGGAAGCAGGTGGATTATACTTAAGGAATCGAAAATGTTGAGAGCTATGTGGAGTTATTGTTCGAAACCCAGTGACAGTAAACTGTGAGGAGGAGGAATGGAACAGATTTAACCTATAGCTACAATTGTTTAAGAGGTAAGTGGAGATGAGGCCAAATCCCTATTATAAGAGAGTTTCTGAGGAAATCATTGAAGGTATACCAAAATACCTATCTCCGAGAGAAAGTGAGTTTGTGATAGACTTTGTGCCGGAAGCCGGATTAACTTCGATTACACCACAAGCGAAGGCACCATTATAATCGGTAGAACTTAGGATCGAGTTGAAGGGAGTATTGTGACAAACCCCAATTTGAGGATTTGTCTTGTATTGAATTTGGAGTATTTTGATAACCTTTTGTCACATTTGGCCTAGGAATTAGCATGGTTTTGTTATCTCTCCCATATTTGTGCCTAAGTGTAAAAACATGCTTTTTAAGCCTTATCTTGATGAATTCCAATTTCTCTTTGATTCCATAAGATGCCTTGATGTGTTTGCTAGTAATTCCAGGATTGAAATAGGCTAGGCATGGATCAAAGGAAGCAAGGAAGGAAGCATGCAAGTGGAGAGAAGCACAAAAAGCCAAAGAGTTGATCTCGGCCAAGCACGCGTACGCGCACAAGGCGCTCGCGCGCACATCGCAGAATTGGCAAGGGACGCGCACGCGTACCGTGCGCGCACGCGTCGTAGTCCGCACGTGATTCTTTTATTGCAACACGTGCCTGGCGATTTTGGAAGGTTTCAGCAACCAACTTTGGTGCCAAAATGCATATAAGAGCCAAGGATTGAAGGGGATTAACACATAACATTCACACATTCACATCCATAGACTAATTCTAGATCATTAGGTAGATATTTTTGTAGTTAGTTACATTTGTAGAGAGAGAAACTCCAACTTCTCTCTAGGATTCATCTTCATTTTCTCAATTCTCAACCACTCCTTGGTGAGATCTATTGCCACTCTCAATTTACTTTGTCCATGTTGTAGATCCTCTTCTCTAATCTCAATTAGTGTTGTAATTGTTCAATTCTTGTAGATCTTAGAATTAGCTTTGTTGTTTTGGATTCTATTGATTCAATAAAGATTTCATTTTCATTGTTGTTCATTGTTGATTGTTGTTTTCTCTTGTGTTGAATTGCTTTAATTCTAAATCTCTTCTCAATTTACTATGTCTTTCATTCTTGCTCTCCACATGTTTGAGAAAATGCCAACTTTAGATATGGAGTAGAATTCCCTCACTTGGCCTAGTGGTTGAGTCATTGGAGACACTTGAATAATGGATGTCAATTGTTGATTAAGAATTGAGGATTGCTAATTGACTTAGAGTGCACTAAAGCTAGACTTCCCTAGGGTAAGACTAGGACTTGTGACTTGAGTTAATTACTTTACTTGACTTTCCTCTATAATTAGGGGTTAACTAAGTGAAGCAACACTCCTTTGTTATCGCAATTGAAGGAAGCTATAGTGATGGGACTTCCAATGTTCAACCTTGGCCAAGGCTTTTAATATTGATTGATTGTTGTTTTCTTTTATTCGCACTTTTATGCCACACTCTTCAAACCACAAAAAGACCACTTAACCAATACATGCATCCTTGTAGCATTCCTAGGGAAGAACGACTCGGGACTAATACTCTCGATTATAGATTGTAGATTTACTTTGACGATGGATTTTGCGTCGGTTTAGACTATACTACGATTGACTACTTAATAATTTCTATACCGGCAAAAATCCATTTGTCAAAATGGCGCCGTTGCCGGGGAATGCGCATGAGTGCCATGTTTTTGGTTAATGTAAATATGTCAATATTGTGAATATGTTTGTCTTTTGTTTGTTTGTTAGTTTTTGTTAGTTTTAAGATCTCTATTGGTTTTGTTTCCATTTGCCACTATGAATTCTCATCCTTGTGGTTTTGGATATAACTATGACTATATTGTAGGCGATGAAAACTTGAATGATGGCTCACATTATGAAGGAGATGAATCCTTAGGAAGGGAGCCATATCTATATGAGCAATCATCATGGCTACCTTCCCCTTCAAGCTACTATGATGGTAATCCTCCCTATAATGCATATCATTCCTATGAATATGACGATTCTTATCATGGTTATACCACCCAACCACCACCATTCTATGCACCATACTCTCAATCCACACCTTATTTCCACCAAATGCCCACATATGATCCAAATCTATATTCCCCCTATGCATGCCCTTACGACGACTATGAACAAGCAACCCTTGAATCACCACCACTCCAACATTTTTATCCCCCAACCCAAGTTCCCATGGATGATACACTTGGCATTATTCTTCAAGAGCAAGAAGAACTCCCAACCGTCTTCACTAGTTTCACCTCTACCCTCCAAGAATTTACGTCCCGCATAATTTCACCTTCTACCAATAACCAAAATTATTTCCCACCTCAAAGCTTTGATGAATCTTCTTTCCAACCATATTATGATTTCTCTTCTCCGCCACAAACCTCCATGGAAGCATATCAATGTCCATTAATCCAAGAGCAATATGATCCTACTCATGTTAGTAAAGCGGAACAAGAACTAAGGGATTGTTTCAAGGAAGAAATGGATCGACTTCAAGCAACCATCCGTCAAAAGATAGACTCTTGGGGTTCGTATCACAAGCAAAATGAGTTCAAGGATGATTGTGAGAAAGCAACCAAAGATGGAGGTATGAGAGAGACTTTAGAGTCTCAAGTTGAGCACAAGGAAATGGAGTGCGTGTTGCAACAAGCGGAGGAAATGAAGATTGTTGAAGATAAAGAAGTGGAAGAAGACCTAGAGGAGGTTGAACAAGAAGGAAGTTCCATCAACGAAAATAACTCTACATCAAGTGACAATGGTGATCTTGTTGAAGCTTCCCCCTTCGAATGTGAAACAGATGTTGAGGAGGGTGCGCAACCTCCAACACATGACTTGATCAATAGTAAAGGTTTGAAGGAAGTTAGCAAACAAGAAGAATTTGAAAAAAGTTATCAAAAGATGGAAATCATCATGGAGGAGCCAAAGGAAGTGGAACCTACAATGTCAAGACCATTGGATATCTTCATTGCTAAGTCGCCGTCCCAATCACAAATTGAGTGGGTAATCATCTCATCCTTTAATTTTCTTGGCCCATATCAATATGCATTGCTAGAAACGGACGGTCAACTTAGAGCTCTTTGTGGGCTAGAGAGTAAGAACGGATTAGATGTTGGTGGACAATGTGAATCAAGGTGCACAAAGGATGGAATATCAAACTTTGAATCTCAAAGGTGGAGTGAAGCCAAATTTAATGGGATTAGGATGATGAGTATGAGTTACAAGGAGAATTCAATAAGTTTGTTACCCTATTGGAAGCATGAAGATCAAGAAGAAAAGGGGTTGACAAATAAAGTATGGGACCCCGGAACATACATAGATCACTATCAACTTAAGGGCCTCGTTACTTGCTTAGGCCCCCTTGAAGGCCTTGTACGCTTAAATTGGGATCCCGGAGGTTATTGGAAGTGCAAACATTGGTGGGGGTTCGAAGAAGAGTTTAAGCACAAGCCACCCTAGCAAGGACTCCACCAAATGTCCAACTTAAGGACTTTAACTAAAAGTGCTAGGTGGGAGACACCCCACCATGGTAAACGCTTTCCACTCTCTGCTAACCTTGTTTAATAAATGATTTGAGTTACCATTGTAGGTAGGTTTGCATATCATAATTAGCTTGTTTGTATACATTAGTAGCTAGAATATTAACATGTATGTTGTGCTTAGTAGAAATAGAATAAATCTCAAAACCAACTTGCATTTTAGAAAGTGTGTGATTTTGACTAAATAAGGAGTTGTAGCCTTGTAGGCACCATGGGGAGCCTTTGGGCAATTAGAGTTTTTAGGCAATTCAAAAAAAAAAAAAAAAAAAAAGGGGTGGACGCGAGCGCGCACAACATGCGTGCGCGCCGTCGTCAAGCATATGGACATTCGCGCAGACGCGCACCTGCCGCGTCCGCGCCGTTTACTGCTGCATCGATTGAGCCAATCCACAGAGAGTTGAGCCAGTTTTGGGCCAACCTTCAGCCCCTGGCCCAACCTGCTTCGCGCGGACGCGTATATACCGCGTGCGCGCCGATCTGATTGCGCGACTTCCAGGCCATTGTCCAGAGGGTTAGGCCTGCGTTGGGCCAACTCTAAGCTCCTAGCCCAACTCCATGCACGCGTGCGCGCACTATACGCGCACGCGTCCCTTCCCATTTTGCTCACATACGCTCAGGCGCGTTATACGCGCACGCGTAGACCTCAAGTTTTCTCAATCGACGCGGACGCGCAAGGTGCGCGCTCGCGCCGATTCAAAAAATGGGAATCCTAAGACGCGAAGAGCGTTGCGCCGCAGCGCACTCCCTTCTTTCCCCCTCCATAATCGCCGCTGCTCAGCCGGTACCACCGCCACAGCCAGAGCCTACCGGTGTACCTATCCCGGATCCTCAGGATTAGCATCGAGGACGATGCTTGATCTTAAGTGTGGGGAGGTAGCCGGTGGCATAATTAGATACCGGTAAACATTTTAACCACTTTTCTAGCTATCTCACTTTGCACACTTTTTGTGTATATTTGATGTATTTTGAATTTATTTTAGATACTTTTATTGCTTAGTCAAACATTGAGATTCTCCAAGAAGTTTAAATATAGGGCATTAACCCAATTGATTGAAAGAAAATTTTTGGTGAAACTTGCTTAAATTTCATACTTTGTGAAGCATGTATTGAACTAAGAACACAAGCTTGTGAGACTTGAGCCTATTGATGTGGTTACATTTTATAGCCACTTATCTTCCATTCTTGTGTGAATTTATTCTCTTTCTATGATTGTGATCCTTGATTTTCTTGATTCTATATGTCCATTTATTTCTTGAATTTATGCATTTATATGATTGAGGCCATTACTTCATTAGCCACTTACCCAAATGGCCAACCTTTTACTCTCCATTGTTAGCCAATTTTGAGCCTATGCTTAACCAACTTATTCTCAATTTAGCACATTACAAGCCCAAGGCGGAAAACCAATAAAAGTCCTTGTTTGGATCTTTGATAGCCTAGGCTAGTGAGAGTGTTTATCATTCAAAGTTGGTGAGGCTTGGGAACATTGGATGGGATAAAAGGGGGTAGTACACTTTCATGTTTAAGAATTGGGTACATATTCATGTATTGATTAAATGAATAGACCTTATGCATTGATGCTCTTGTATATAGTTTGACAAAAGAAAAAGAAATGAAAAGAAAAAAAAAAGGGAAAAGAGAAATAAAAGTAAAAATGAGAAAAACAAAAGAAAAGAAAAAAAAATTGTATATGAAAAAAAAAAAGAAGAAAAAAAACAATAAAAAGGGGACAAATTACCCCAAAGTGAAGTCAATAAAAAAGGAATCAATGCATAAGTGTTATGAATCAAGTAAGAATGCATGAGTATGTAAGAAGAAAAGTGAAGAATGGGTAGTTAGGATAGCTTGCATTTGTATAGGTCATTATATAGGTTAGGTGGGAAAGTCTATGCTAATCAAAGATTCAAACCCTAGTCCACTTAACCATAAATGACCCTACCTTGACCCTAACCCCATTACAACCTAAATGAAAGACCTCATGATGAATGTATGCATGCACTGAATAAATGTTGATTGTTAGAAGGAAATCAAATTTTGGAAAGCTTGATTAGAAGAGAATTGAGTGAATTGACCCTTAAACATTTGAGTGAATAGAGCGAATACACATATCCGGTGAGGGTTCAAAAGTTCAATCACATGTATTCACCCATATTATCTATATTCTTGCAAGTTGGACTCTTTTTGATGATTCAATACAATTGTGGTTTGGACTTAGTTCCTATATGCCTAGCTCTTGTGCTTACGCATGTCTTTTGGGAATTGATTTGTTTGAACCAAGTATTTCCCATTGCTTTAGATAGTTGCATGTAGATAGGACTCATATAGTTTAGTTGCATTCAATGTCATGACCCTTAGTTCCTTCTTATTTTAGCATGAGGACATGCTAAGGTTTAAGTGTGGGGAGGTTGACAAACCCCAATTTGAGGATTTGTCTTGTATTGAATTTGGAGTATTTTGATAACCTTTTGTCACATTTGGCCTAGGAATTAGCATGGTTTTGTTATCTCTCCCATATTTGTGCCTAAGTGTAAAAACATGCTTTTTAAGCCTTATCTTGATGAATTCCAATTTCTCTTTGATTCCATAAGATGCCTTGATGTGTTTGCTAGTAATTCCAGGATTGAAATAGGCTAGGCATGGATCAAAGGAAGCAAGGAAGGAAGCATGCAAGTGGAGAGAAGCACAAAAAGCCAAAGAGTTGATCTCGGCCAAGCACGCGTACGCGCACAAGGCGCTCGCGCGCACATCGCAGAATTGGCAAGGGACGCGCACGCGTACCGTGCGCGCACGCGTCGTAGTCCGCACGTGATTCTTTTATTGCAACACGTGCCTGGCGATTTTGGAAGGTTTCAGCAACCAACTTTGGTGCCAAAATGCATATAAGAGCCAAGGATTGAAGGGGATTAACACATAACATTCACACATTCACATCCATAGACTAATTCTAGATCATTAGGTAGATATTTTTGTAGTTAGTTACATTTGTAGAGAGAGAAACTCCAACTTCTCTCTAGGATTCATCTTCATTTTCTCAATTCTCAACCACTCCTTGGTGAGATCTATTGCCACTCTCAATTTACTTTGTCCATGTTGTAGATCCTCTTCTCTAATCTCAATTAGTGTTGTAATTGTTCAATTCTTGTAGATCTTAGAATTAGCTTTGTTGTTTTGGATTCTATTGATTCAATAAAGATTTCATTTTCATTGTTGTTCATTGTTGATTGTTGTTTTCTCTTGTGTTGAATTGCTTTAATTCTAAATCTCTTCTCAATTTTACTATGTCTTTCATTCTTGCTCTCCACATGTTTGAGAAAATGCCAACTTTAGATATGGAGTAGAATTCCCTCACTTGGCCTAGTGGTTGAGTCATTGGAGACACTTGAATAATGGATGTCAATTGTTGATTAAGAATTGAGGATTGCTAATTGACTTAGAGTGCACTAAAGCTAGACTTCCCTAGGGTAAGACTAGGACTTGTGACTTGAGTTAATTACTTTTACTTGACTTTCCTCTATAATTAGGGGTTAACTAAGTGAAGCAACACTCCTTTGTTATCGCAATTGAAGGAAGCTATAGTGATGGGACTTCCAATGTTCAACCTTGGCCAAGGCTTTTAATATTGATTGATTGTTGTTTTCTTTTATTCGCACTTTTATGCCACACTCTTCAAACCACAAAAAGACCACTTAACCAATACATGCATCCTTGTAGCATTCCTAGGGAAGAACGACTCGGGACTAATACTCTCGATTATAGATTGTAGATTTACTTTGACGATGGATTTTGCGTCGGTTTAGACTATACTACGATTGACTACTTAATAATTTCTATACCGGCAAAAATCCATTTGTCATATTGGAAGAGAGAATCATCCAACTAATTAGTTCCTAGTGAGAAGCACCAGTTATGCTAGTGAAGAAGGAGTGTGCCAACGGATCTTTATGATTCAACCTAATCTTTCTTTTCTTTTGAAACCTGCATTAAAACTCTATTTAGAGCTCTTCTTAAATGACTTGATCATCTTTCCAGTTTTACTCCTTAGGCGCATGAATCTTGTTTCTTCTAGGATGAGCCCGAGCTTGTCCTACTATGATCACGTAATCCTTAGATCTTGGAAATTTGCTGCGAGTGGAGTTGCTCTCAGTCTTAAACCGAGTTCTTCAAAATCAGTTGAGACTTTTTTGACTCTATACGCTCTATTCTTTCTACCAAAGGTCCTTGATTTGAACTCTTTGCTTGAGATGCACCTAGGTTCCTCTTCTTGTGCATTCTATTATTTCGGTACAACTTTATTTGACCATATACAAGACTTTCTTTCTAATTTCTCACGAACACCGTTCGTATTGTTCATTCGTCTTTCGAGCTTAATGTCTTTTTGAAAATCAACTCGAGCCTATATTAGTGTCGCGTATGAATCCTAGATGTAAGTAGTGAGATGTTGATTCTTTAGAGCAAGACTTTTAGATGCAGAAGATGAAATATGTTAGTGTGTGTGTGCCATCAAGAAGAGTTTTGGAGTTTTAAATTCTTACCGACCATAATGCCTATGATTAAGTTAACGCACTAGAATGCACCATTTGTATGGACACTCGAATGTGAAGAAAGTTTTTGAATCTCAAGAGAAAGATTAACATTAGTGCTAGTATTCATGATACCCGAACTTAATTAGCTACTCAGAATTATTGCGATGCATTATCAGAGGGATTCAGGATGCGTGCGAATACAACATCGAAAAGTGGTGACGGACGCCTGAGTAGGAAGTCTCTGAGTATTGCTTGGATGACTAAAGATAAAGAACTTTTAAGTAAGTTAAGGTCTTAAATTGGGAGTTGAGAAAGTGGATGGAGGTGTCAGATTGAACCAATTACAAATTACAAGAGATCGTAAGGTCGAGAACTTAGGGAGCACAATAATGGTGATAAGGAGATACTAAGGATATTGAAGCTTGTTGAATCAAAAAGATACCAAGAAGAATTTTGTGTCGAAATCGAAAGTTGAGATGAAAAACTATTGTCCAAGCTCACAAGAGAGGATTTTCGAATTTACCCTGAAATTACTAAAACGTACCACGAATCAAATAAGATATTTTGAGTGGTCAGAAATGAAGAACAAAGTGGCGATACATGCGATTGCATGTTTGACGCATGAGAAAGAAAAGAGTGATCGCCAGAAGTATTTCAGGATGCTGCAACCATTGAAGGTTTTACACTGAAAGTGAGTAAGGGTAGCTATTGATTTTGTAATAGATTGCCGAGGTCTAAGATAGAAGGTGATACTATTAGGTAATCGTGGATTAAGTGACTAAGTCCATTCCATCCATCGAAGTAAACTATTTACTAGAGATATTGATGAGACTACACATCAGAAAGAAAGTACGGCTTCACGGTGCGTTAAACGCCTCTGTATTGATCAGAAACTAGAGCATCAAACAATTTAGTTCCTGAAATTGATAGCCAAGGAAACAGAGAAAAGCTACGCAAATTTGAGTTAAGATTTTCACTACAAAAAGTCGAAAGAAGAGTTATGCTGACCTGAAAAGAAAACTTTTCAAGTTTGAAGAAGGAAGTCCTGTATTTGTGAAGGTTACTTCAACAAGCTGGAATCGATGAGTAAATCAAGACTAATGGGTTGAAGCCGAAGTGTTTTAGGACCTGAATTAATGGCAAGGACGGACTATTTCAGATTCTGAAGAGAATTGGGCTAGTGGCATATCGGGTAACTCTATCCCCACATCTTTTGAATCGGTACGACGTATTTCACATCTTACAGTCTCAAGAGTATGCTTCTGATGCCAATCATGTGATAGAAACTGAACTAGCGCAACTGAGAGAGGACCTAACGCTTCAGGTAACCTCAGTTAGAATTGATAATATGATACCAGTGCTAAGCGGCTACGTAAAGGAAGGATTTTGTTAACAGAAGATGCTGAGAGTGGAGCTGAAATTGGGGAATACACTTGGAAATTCGAATCAGATATGCGGAAGGACTACCCACACCTCTTTTCAGGTAACTGAATCTGAATTTTGAGGGCAAAATTCTAAATTAGGTGGCTAGGATGCAAACCACACAAAATTAGCGAATAATTAAAATAAGAATTTTGACACTAATTTCAAATAATTTGGCCCAAAATTGGACCAAACAGGCCGAACCGAGCCCAAAATGGGCCCAAGGCCCAATTCAACCCAGCCACTTAATCAAACACAGCTTCGTTTTTCCCCTTCATCCTCATTCACACTAAAAGCTCAACAAGAAAGGGGGCACCTTGAGTTCACAAACCCTTGGTATTGATTTAAAGCCACGTAACTTTTGATCCAAGGCTCCGATCGCTAGACCGTTTGTGACCACGCGACCACAACATCGAGCTCTACAAAGCTAAGTCAATAATTAGATAAGAAAACCACTTCTGTGTTCCAATTTCTTCCTTCCCAATTTCAAAATTATGAGCAATTATGTTGAAAATTATTTAATTCCGGTGTTTAGGCTAAAATTAGCTTGAGAAGAACGTTCAATCTTCCTTCTTTGGTGCTTGTGTAAGGTGAGAATCCTAGAACCCTAGATAATTCATTTATTAAGTGTTTAGGTATTGAATTTTGGGTATGTATTTGTGATAAATGTGTTAGGTGTATGTATATATGTGATATGAAGTAATTAGATATGCTGGAAGTTTAATTGGAAGCTTGGAGTGAGATCTAGTTGCTGAATTTTGGTGATTGAGGCTTTCAATTTTGCCTTGTGGGTTGCCTTTAGGTTATACGAGGAAATCGGCCAACCTATAGTTTCTCGTATTTAATATGTAAGATTTTGTGAAAACTTAGGCTAGATGACCATAGGCTAGGTGTGAATGTATGAATGCGTTAAATGTTTAGTACCTTGATAATAATTGTTGAAATTAGTTGATTATTAGCTTGCTAATTGATGTTGGTGATGGAATATAATGCTATATGATGAATTAGTAATAATTGACAAGGTATTAAGAAATGAACATGTATATGTGATGAATGATGATGATCTTTTTGGTTAGTTGAGTAATTTGTGTATGAGATTGTATATATAGGGGTATAATTGATTAGGGTAGGATGTGGAGATTTTGGCATTTTAAATGGTGTGTTACTGTGCTGAATATATGTATAGTTAGGTTGGATTTGAGTTTGGTTTTTAATGAAAATTGAAGTTTGAGGTTTTTATGTGAAATAGATTTTAGGCTGAACTTTGGTGAGCTATAACTCGGATTTCGGATCCTCAAATTATTTGAAATCTATTTTATATGAAAATTGGGTCTGTGAAATTTATGCCGTTCGAAGAACGGATGAAAAATATTATAAAACGAGAAAGTTATGTGCGTTAGAAGTTTGGTATGTAAAACTGAAATTCTGCAGACTTAGCCATTTCTGATCAAACTGCAGTGTATGCGTACGCGTACCCCTCATTCGCAAAGGATCATTTCTATCCAGCGTACATGCGTACGTGTGGTCCCTATTTTAGCAAATGTGGATTTTGTGTTTTAAATCATAATTTCAAACCTCTAAATCTCTATTTTTATTCTTTTGATCTTAGATCTTATTAGTAAGCCTAGTAATGAGATAAAGCTAGGAATAAATGGTAACTTGGAGATGAAGAAAGTTTGAGAAGTGATGATTTAGGTATGAGGAGGTAGGGTGCCTCTGTATATGTATATATATTTATACATATACGACTTAAATTATGAAACTGGCTAAAGAAAGAAATGAATGTTACATCTGAGTACTCTTTCTCGAAAGTGCGACCCCAAGAGATGGTGGAAGGTGAGGATCTCCTTCCTTGTTCCTCCTGATTTTGTAAAATCGCCCCTAGCGAGATGGTGGGAGGTTAGGATCCCCTCCTTTGTTCCTCCTAGGCATATGAGAACGTACCTCCTGGGTAAACGCAAGGGTTGTGGTTTTGCCCCCACTTGCTCCTAGTTAGTACAGAGGCTCCTCGGGTAGACCTAAGGGTTGTGGTTTTACCCCCACTTGCTCCGCGTTATGATGCGTTATGTGTAAAAATGCAATTATATGATGTATAAGTGATGTTATGGCCATAATGAATGGTTATCAAATGTTTATGAATGAATATGAAATGATTATCTGAGATATAATTTTTTCTAGGTAAAGTACCGTGGCTTGCCACCACGTGTTCCAAGTTGAGACTCGATACTCTATTGACCCTACGACGTAAGAGGTGACCGGGCACTTATAAATTCTAGGGAAGGTTAACCCCCATTGAGAAATTTTATATATATGAGAAAAAGCTATGCATAGACTCTTGGGGATGCGCATCGGGGGACGGTCCAAGGTTTAACAGCTGGGCTTGTCGGGTTGGCTTGACAATTGACAGATGAGACTCATCAACCATAAGACAGGCATGCATCATATGCATATTCTTTGGATTGCTTGCTTGTGCATTAATTGGGATTGCCTAAGTGATTATAATATGCTATTTGTTATGTTTGCTATTTGTATTACTTGTATTCTACCTGTGTTTGCCATTGTCTGTTTGTTTGTCTTTGTAATTTCACCGGAGATGGAAGAACGGAGGAAATGCGGAGAGAAGTAGGGTTCTTGTTAAGTTTTAGTCAGATTTAAGGAATTGGTTAAATATAGAAAGCCTTAGAGAACCACCTTGATTCATGGTTTCTGTTTTAGTTCTCTATGTTTTATAATCTGAGTGTCGGCATTCTAGGATTGCCTCTGGCATTCTCAGGACCTTATATCTTATGTACGTGGACCTTTACCATGCTGAGAACCCTCGGTTCTCATCCCATACGATATTTGTGTTTTTCAGATGCAAGTCGAGAGGCACCTCGCTAGGCGCATTGAGTTATGCAACGAAGTGAATTTCGGGGCTTTATTTTGATGTATAGTTTTTGTATGACCATATGTATAGAACTTTCCTGATAACTTGTGTTATATTGCACCTTCAAGAGGTTTACGGAGAACCAAGATTTATTATATATGTATTTTGGGTTTTGGGTTAAATATATATGTATGTAATTATTCTCCGGCCAGCCTTAGCTTCGTAGGCTGAGTTAGGAGCTTGTTATTTTGTACCTTGACCCTCTAATCTTATGTTTTGTATATATATGTTTACGAACTCTAGCTTTCTTCGTACGCAAGCAATCTTTTAATCTTGAGTGTTGCGCTTTTGATTTTACGATTTTGTTTTACCCATTTTTCAAGGCTCCCCGTATAATATATCTTTTCCAATATATATATTATTTTAGAGGTTGTAATACCACACCACCTCTGTTTTATGACTTAAGCATAAAGCTCTGTGTGGTAGGATGTTACAAGACTAGCCTAGTACACTCAAAATCTTAATACCTATTATTCAATTATTTTTCAATCATATCTAAGTAAATTAACTTAATCACATTACTTTCATTCTCAATAAATTTATTTTTTATAATTTTACTCTTAAAGATTTTTACTTATCATAAAATATTTGTAAATAAAATGACTAGAATCACATTACTTTAATGTATATGTATCATTTTTTTCTCCAAAAGTTTATGTACTACTCATTTTACAAAAATTTTATAATGAATAAAATTTTTAAGAGTAAAATTATAAAAAATATATCTATTTAGACTAAAAATAATGTAATTAAGTGTAATTTACTTAGATGTGATTAAAAAATAATTGAATAACTGTGTATAGTAAAAAAATGATATTATTGAAGAATAAAATTAAAATTTATTTCTATGTATCATTTTTGTTCCCAACGTTTTTATCTTATTTAAGTCCCTAATGTTTCAAAATTGTCACAATTTTGTCCCACCGTCAATTCTGTTAATAGATCCCTAATGGCAGGACAATATTGAGTCAATTTTGAAACATTAGGAACTTAAAAAGGACAATTTAAACGTTAGGGACAATTTTCGGGCTTACCCCAAACATTGGAGACAAAAAAATACTTTACTCAAATTATAAGTAATAGGAAATTATAGTCTAAAATAATATTAAATAAAAGTGTATTGAGAGTACTTTAAAAATATGAATTCTATTTTTCTGTTTGACTTTGTAAAAAATTTGTCATTGTAATTCTCATAACTATTTATTATTGTAATTCTTTTTATAATATGAATGATTGATCTTATTAGAAAGGACAAATTAAATAAAAATTTAACTATAAGTAACAATAGAACTATAATTAGTAGATAATTATAATTCAAAATAGTACTAAAAACATGAATATTTACTTTTTTGGATTATTAAAATTCTAGGCTTGAACCTTGCATGTTTGGAGTCTAGGATTTCTTAGTGGGTTCATGTAGTTTTACATAGTTTCTACTTGAAATTATTACCATACTGAGAACCTTCGGGTTCTCACCCATTGTGAAATTTGTTAATTTTTAAATACAGGACGTGATGTACTTCATTGAGTGTGCTGGATTTTCTATAGGAAGCGAAGACTATTTTGATATTGTATTTTGTACTTAGTAGATCTATTCTCAACTTTTCAATATGTATTTGTATAACCCCGTTTAGAGGTTTTATTTTGGAGAAATAAGATTGTATTTTGGTATACTTCTCGGTTGTAATATACTTTTTAGCCCGCTTTTTCTTCGCAAGTCGAGACTAGTACTTGTTATGTATTTCATTATGAATCCTATGTATGTATATTTCTTTGTTTCTGTAATCCACGCTTTCTATCTTTAACGCTTCGAGTGTGATATCGGTTTTCATTTCCGTTTATCTGTCTTTACCAGGCTCCTAGTTAAATTATATTTCTTTAATATATACGTATGTACTTTTGCTTTTAGATGTCGTAATGTCTCACCACCTCTGATTCATGACCTGATATGCTTACCGTTAACTGGACTCGATCTTGGGATTGGATTGGTTGTCAAAGCACCATGTATTACTGGATTATTTTGAGCGTGCGGTTCAGTTTATGTTTAAAGGGTTAGAAGGATTAGTTGTATCCCAGGGTTATTATCTGAATTTGGTGATGGTGAATTATAGTGGGAGTGAATGTCTGGGGTTTTTGTTATTAACCGCGAGTTCGTCGGGAGATGAACAGAATTTAAGTCAGATTTCAATAGTGAGTGGATTTTTCGAGGTATTTTTTGAGGATATACCTGAATTTTGCCCTCTTCGAGAGATAGAGTTCGTGATAGAACTCGTGCAAGGAGTAGGACCGATCTCAACTGCACCGTACAGGATGTCGTCGCTGGAGTTGGCGAAGCTTAAGGTTCAGATGGAGGGACTCATGGATAAGAGTTTCATCCAACCAAGTGTTTTCCCGTGGGAAGCCCCGATTTTGTTGGTGAAAAAGAAATATGGTAGTATGCAACTGTGTGTCGATTATCGGCAGCTGAATAAAGTGATGGTGAAGAATAATTGTCCTTTGTCGAGAATTGACGACATGATGAATTAGTTGCAAGGATCCGAAGTTTTCTCTAAGATCGATTTGAGGTTCGGATATCACCAGATAGAGGTAAGAGAGGAAGACATTCCTAAGATAACTTTCAAAACTTGTTATGGTCATTACGAGAATACTGTGATGTCTTTTGGGATGACAAAGTCCCTTATTGTATTCATGGATTACATGACCAGAGTGTTACGACCTTTTCTAGACAAGTTTGTTGTCGTGTTCATTGATGACATCCTGATATATTCTAAGAATGCGGAGGAACACGCTGAGCACTTGCAAATAGTTTTGCAAATTTTGAAGGAGAAGAAGCTCTATGCAAAGCTTTCCAAGTGTGACTTTTGGAAGTAAGATGTGAAATTCTTACGGCATGTGGTGAGTCGAGAGGGAATAGATAAGAATCCTGCTAAAGTTGAAGCAGTGACAGAATGGGGACGGCCTATGTCTGTGATGGAAGTGAGAAAGTTTCTTGAGGTTAGTTGGTTATTACAGAAGGTTTACTAAGGGCTTTTCGTAGATTGCATTGCCTATGACTACGTTGACCCGTAAAGATACACCTTCTGTATGGACATCCAACTGTGAGAAAAGTTTTCAAACTCTGAAGAAGAGATTAACTACAATGCCTGTACTTGTGTTATCTGAACCCCATGAACCATTTGACATTTATTGTACGCTTCATTGAAAGGCTTAGGCTGCGACAGTTAAAGCCGCACGAAGTGAATTATCTGGCTCATGACTTAGAACTTGCTGCGATTGTGTTTGCATTGACGGTGTGGAAATACTATCTCTATGGAGTGAAATTCTAAGTCTTCTCTGATTATAAGAGTCTGAATTACTTCTTTGATTAGAAAGAACTTAATATGCATCAAAGGAGGTGGATGGAGTTGCTGAAAGATTGTGGCTTCGAACTGAATTATCACCCGAGGAAAGCTAATGTGGTGGCGGTTGCGTTGAGCAAAAAATCTCTAAGCATGCTTGGATGATGATTACGAAAGAGGAGTTGTTGAATAAGTTTGCATATGTTAACTTGGGTGTTAGAGAAGTGGCTGGGAGTGTATGTTTGAACTAGCTGCATATCTCTAGCAACTTCAAAGCTGAGATTCAAAAAGCTCAGCAGGATGATTAGGAGCTGCAGAAGATGATGCAAGCTATTGGACAGAGGAAGCAAGGAGAGGTTACCTAAGATAAAGAGAGAGTTTGGAGGTACAAGGAGAGGATCTGTATGCTAAATGTGGGAGATCTGAGACATGAAGTGTTGACAGAGGCTCATAAGAGTAGGTTCTCAATTCATCCTGGAACGACAAAGATGTATCATGTCTTGAAAGCGATGTTCTGGTGACTAGGAATAAAGAATGATGTGGTAGTGCACATATCCAAGTATTTGACATGTCAGAAAGTGAAGATTGAGCACTAAAAGCCATCTGGGACATTGCAACCTCTTGAGATTCCGTAGTAGAAGTGGGAAGGTATCGCCATGGATTTCATGTTAGGCTTGCCAAGGACTAGAGCAGGATTTGATGCGATGTGGGTAATTATTGATTGGCTGACAAATTCCGCTCATTTCTTGCCAATTTGTATGAACTATTCTTTGGAGAAATTGGCGAGGTTGTACATTAAGGAGATTGTAAGATTGCATGGTATTCTTATGACCATAGTGTCAGATAGAGATCCTCAATTCACTTAAATGTTTTGGAGAGCTTTTTAGAAAGAATTTGGAGCTAAATTGTGCTTAAGCACGGTGTACCATCCTCAAACCGATGGCCAATCGGAGAGAACAATTCAAACGCTAGAGGATATGTTGAAAACATGTGTGCTGGATCGACTGGCAAGTCAGGATCTTTATATGCCTTTAGTGGAGTTTGCGTACAACAATAGTTAACATGTGAGCATCGGAATGGCTCCATATAAGGTTCTGTATGGGAGGAAATACCAATCTCTATTATGCTGGTATGAAGCCGGAGAATTAAGTTTGTTGGGGCTTGAATTGGTGGCCAAGACAACGGAACAGATTAAGAAGATCCAAGCTAGAATTTTTATCGCTCAGAGTCATCAGAAAAGCTATGCTAATCGGAGGCGGAAGCCTTTGGAGTTTGAAGAGGGTGACCATGTGTTTTTGAAGGCTACTCCGATTATGGGAGTCGGTAGAGCGATAAAATTAAAGAAGTTGAAATCCCGTTACATGGTCCATTTCAAATCTTGAAGAAGATTCGGCCAGTGGCGTATCAGATGATTTTACCACCACATCTTTTGAACTTGCACAATGTATTTTACATTTTGTATCTTCAGAAATACACCTCCGATGTAACTCACATATTAGAGCCCGAATCAGTTCAAATGAAAGAAAATTTGACATTTCAAGTAGCTCTGGTCAGAATTGATGACGTTAGTGTCAAGCAACTGTGCGAAAAGGAAGTTCTATTAGTTAAAGTGGCTTGTAGTCAAGTCGGAGTGGAAGAGCACACGTGGGGGCTCGAGTTTGACATGAGGAAGGATTATCCTTACCTGTTTGTAGGTAATTAAGTTTTGAGGACAAAACTTCTATTTAGGTGGGTAGGATGAAAACCCAGTTAAATAATAAATTAATTATGAGCGAAAATGGTTAAGAATTTAAAATCTATAATTGGAAGAAATAAAAATATTTAGGATACAAATTAAATCCCTTATCTTAAAGATTTTGGCCCAAGATAAAGCCAACGAACCAAAATTCGCAAAACAAACCCATATTAGGCGCAAGCCCACACACATTAACCCTCTTCACTTGGCAAATTCATCACATTTGCCATTGTGAGAGAGAGAGAGAGAGAGAGAGAGAGAGAGAGAGAGAGAGAGAGAGAGAGAGGAGCCCTAAACACTATTCACCTATCACACTAAAATCCACATAACTTCCAAATTGCAGCTTTGATCAAAGACCTGTTTGTGGCCACCTGATCACCTCGTCGTGCTCTTCAATTTTATCTAAATATTGTGGTAAGAAACTTTGAAATCCTTGCCCCATTTTCCATGTCTCTTCAATTTTGCATTTTTGGTTGAGGTGTTGGGAAAATTTCGATTTTAAATATTTAGGGGAGGTTCAATCTTGAGTTTTAATGGAGTTTCAACCCAAGGTAACCTGAGACAAGGTAAGAAATCTCAATCCCCTAATTTTTTCTACTATATGCAAAAAACCTAAACTTGAACTATGAGAAAATTGATGTGATTAGATGAATTAAGAGTTATGCTTGAATTTGGTGCGGAGCGGATTTGCTTGGCGTGGGATCGGTGCAAGATTGTGTTTAGGATCAAAGTGGTAGGATTTTGGTGGGGCTTTGACTAGTTGGAGTTGGAATTGATCAGAGAGAGGATTTTTCGAGGTTGAAATCGCCGTTAAAGAAGTACGGGTTTTGGTTTCAGGTAGGCATTATGTAAAATTGTGTGAAAACCTAGGTTAATTATCCCTTGGATAGGATTGAAGGAATTAATTGTTGTGATTAATTGTCCCTAATGTATGTATGTATGTATATATGTATGTATGTATGTATGTATGTATGCATAATTGACTAGGTGTGGTATGATCGTCTATAGTGGTGATTGATATGGAAATTGGACCAGAGGTTATGATAGGGTGAAGTATCCCCTATTTGGTAAATCATAGTAAGTGGTGTATTTGTCATGAGTGAATGGTTGTTGGAATAATGAGAATTTGTTGTATGAATTGATTGTTAGTTTGATTATTAGTGGGATAATGTTGGAAAATGAATGATTATATTGGAATTGGGTTAGTTAGGTTTTTGATGGATTGGATTTGGTTGATTAGGCTTGAATGGTTAGAAGGTGACTGAGAATTGATATAGGTGTGTTGATGGTGCCTAGCAATGGATTATCGTGGTTTTGGAATGAAATAAATTGGGGATTTTGTTAAAATAACATTATGCAGATTTTGGGAACAAAATTTGACCAACTTCGATAGGTCATAACTTGGCGCTTAGAGTTCTGATTTGGATAAAACTTATCATAATTAAAACTGGTGAAAAAGACTTTAAAACAGTCCAAGAATGGAGGAAATTTGATAATTATAGCGAAAGTTATTCATTTTGAAATTGGGGGTGAAAACTGAATTATGCAGTATTTTTTATAGAATTAAAATCTGCGTATACATGAAAATGAACTTGCACGTATGCACACCATGAAATTTAAACAGAATTGAAACGTGGTAAATTCTGCGCGTATGCACCATGAATATGTATGCATGAATTGGGGTTTGCGCGTACGAATGAGGCATGCATACGCGTGATGTGCAACCTGAATTGAAATAAATTGAAATAAAGCGTATGCACGAGGGATGCGCATGTACGATTGTGCAAAATTTTTTGAAATGCTGATTTTGTTTGTTTTAGCCTTCTCAGTTTATTATAAACCCCTCTAACTTCCGTATGGAGTTGAATAACTGATAATTAACCCTTGAATACACTGGAAAGTGATATAATGAAATGAATTTATTAATTCCCAGATAAACTCTTGGTTAACCGAATGAAATTGTTGCGGAGATGGTGGTCTTATCCCGCTTGTAGTGAAAATGGTGGTGTTATCCCTCTCACGAGAGAATGGAATTGATAAATTGAACAAAGTATTGTGATTAATGAATCTAAGAGTTATGAAATTGATTAAAGACATTAATGATGACTTACTGTGGTCTGAATGACTGAAATGGCAAGGACGATGGTAAATCCCACTTGCGTATTGATTTAAGTTTTATCCCGAGCAAGGACGTTGGTTAATCCCGCTTGTTCATGGTTCTCGGGTAAGGATAGTGGTTAATCTCGCTTACTCGTGGGTTTCTCTCGGATGAAAGGGTGATCAGGCACTCTTTTTCCAAAAAGTGCGATCCTAATGAGATGGTGGAAGAAAAGCATTCCCTTTTTTGTTCCTTTTGGGAATGTAAGATCGCACTCCAATGATATGGTGGAATGTTGGGTCCCCTTTTGGTTCCTCCTGGATATGTATGACAGAGAGACGATATCCGGGTTAGCTACCAGATGTGTTGGGTCTGGCAACGTAACTGACATGTGAGCTCATGGCCAGTAGAATAGGCATGCATCATGTGCATCTATATGCAGGTGTTTGAGTGTGCATATTGTGTTTGGTTTGCCTATGTGAATATATCTGTTCAACTGCTAATTGCTATACATGTTGTATTTGACTATTTGCTCTTGATTGTGTTTGCATCTTATTACTTGTGCTTGCTACTATTAAACTGATTATTGAATTAAATTAATTGGAAATGCTGAGATGTGTTGTAGAGAACCGAGGTTATGGATCATTGGTATAGCGGAGAACTTAGCATATTTACCTTGTTTGGATTAGTAAAACCCTAGGTTTAAACCTTGTATGTTTAGAGTTTAGGATTGCCTAGTGGGTTCATGTAGTTTTACATTGTCTCTATTTGAAATTATTATCCTACTGGAAACCTTCGGGTTCTCACCCATTGTGAAATTTGTTAATTTTCAGATACAGGACGTGATGCACCTCGTTGAGTGTGCCGAATTCTCTATGAAAAGCGAAAACTATTTTGAGATTTTATTTTGTACTTAGTATATCTATTCTTCACTTTTGAATATGTATTTGTATAACCTTCTTAGAGGATTTATTTTGGAAAAATAGGATTGAATTTTGGTATACTTTTGGGTTATAATATATTTTCTAGCCGGCTTTTTTTCGTAAGTCGAGATTAGTACTTGTTATGTATTTCGTTATGAATCCTATGTATGTATATATCTCTTTGTTATATAATCCATGCTTTATATCTTTAACGCTTTGAGTGTGATATCAGTTTTCGTTTCTATTTACCCGTCTTTCACAGGCTCCTAGTTAAATAATATTTCTTCAATATATACGTATGTAGTTTTTCTTTTAGATGTCGTAATACCTCACCACCATTGATTTATGACTATAACGTAAGATTTTGTGTAGTAGGGTGTTATATTGGTATCTGCACTAACACTGGTACCTGTACTGACTACCACCACCGCTGCAGGACTAAGGGGTTGACCAGAAGGATGATGAGGATGACTATCACGATCCATAATCATTAGAGTTTATTTTACATTTGTTTGATATTAGGCTTTATATGTTTGTTATCTCATGTTTGTTTGGTGCTATTTTTTTATATTTGTTATTTCATATTTTTGTTTATTGTTTTAATTAAAAATAATATTTAGTTTATGTTAATTCTGATATAAATATTAATTCTCAAAATATTGAATTTGATATAACAGATTATAATAATGATATTATGCATATGCATTATCCAAAAAATTATTTATTGTTTATTACTGTCGAATTCATTGGCAAAAAAATCCGAATGTTTGCTTTTAGGTTTATTTTTAAAATTAATTACACTGATTTATTATTGTCGAATTTAGTGTCAGAAAAATTCGACAGTAATAGTTGGCATAAAAATGAAAGTGGTGCCAACGTTATCGTTAATTTTTTTTCGACGATAACATCTTTCTATATTTGTCTCCCTAAAACCACTTATTGTCAAATTTATCTGACAATAATTAGCGTCAAACTCTTGAAATTTGACGATAAATATTTACTTTCGAGCAATTTACTATTAGATTTTTATAGCGATTCTGACTACAATCAATGTTTTTTGTAATGAATTTGTTGTCAAAGATTTGTGATAGGAATGTTCTTTATGTTGTCAAATTGTGACCTCTTTGTACTAATTGTTAAAAAGCTTATGAGCGGATATTTTATACGCTTTTTGGGGGTAATTTCATGTAGATTTTAGTATGTTTTAGTTAATTTTTAGGCAAAAGTCATATTTCTGGACTTTACTAAGCGTTTTTGTGTTTTTCTGTGATTTCAGGTATTTTCTGGCTGAAATTGAGGGAGCTGAGCAAAAATCTGATTCAGGCTGAAAAAGGACTGCTGATGCTGTTGGATTCTGATCTCCCTCCACTCAGAATTGATGTTTTGGACCTACAGGAGTCCAATTGGCGCGCTCTCAATTGGGTTGGAAAGTAGACATTCAGGGCTTTCCAGCAATATATAATAGTCTATACTTTGCGCAAAGATAGATGACGTAAACTGGCGTTCAACACCAGTTCCATGTTGCAGTCTGGAGTCCAGCGCCAGAAACAGGTTGCAAGTTGGAGTTCAATGCTAGAAACAGGTTACAACCTGGCGTTCGACTCCAAAAACAGCCCAGGCACGTGAGAAGATTAAGTCTCAGCCCCAATACACACCAAGTGGGTCCCAAAAGTGGATTTTTATACTATCCATCTTAGTTTACTCATTTTCTGTAAGCCTAGGTTACTAGTTTAGTATTTAAACAACTTTTAGAGACTTATTTTGTATCTCATGACATTTTTAGATATGAACTTTATACTTTGTGACGACATGAGTCTCTAAACTCCATTGTTGGGGGTGAGGAGCTCTGCAGCGTCTCGATGAATTAATGCAATTATTTCTATTTTCCATTCAAACACGCTTGTTCCTATCTAAGATGTTCATTCGCGCTTCACTATGAAGAAGATGATGATCCGTGACACTCATCATCTTCCTCAATCCATGAACGTGTGCCTGACAACCACCTCCGTTCTACATTAGATTGAATGAGTATCTCTTAGATTCCTTAATCAGAATCTTTGTGGTATAAGCTAGAATTGATGGCGGCATTCATGAGAATCCGGAAAGTCTAAACCTTGTCTGTGGTATTCCGAGTAGGATTCTGGGATTGGATGACTGTGACGAGCTTCAAACTCGCGAGTGTTGGGTGTAGTGACAGACGCAAAAGGATCAATGGATCCTATTCCGACATGATCGAGAACCAACAGATGATTAGCCGTGCTGTGACAGAGCATTTAGACCATTTTCACTGAGAGGATGGGAAGTAGCCATTGACAACGGTGATGCCCGACATACAGCTTGCCATGGAAGGAGCCTTGCATTTATGAAAGTGAGAAAGCATTATGTTGCAGGAATTCAGAGGATAAAGTATCTCCAAAACTCCAACATATTCTCCATTACTGCATAATAAGTATTTATTTCATGCTCTTTTACTTTTTACAATTAAAACTAAAAATTATTATTGATATTATATCTTGATTAAGAATAATAAGATAACCATAGCTTGCTTCAAGCCAACAATCTCCGTGGGATTCGACCCTTACTCACGTAAGGTATTACTTGGACGACCCAGTGCACTTGCTGGTTAGTTGTGCGGATTCCAGAAGTGTGATTGCAATTTTGTGCACCAAGTTTTTGGCGCCGTTGTCGGGGATTGTTTGAGTTTGAACAACTGAAGGTGAATCTTGTTACTAGAATTGCATTTTCTATTATTCCTTTTTTAAAAAAAAATTCTTCAAAAAAAATTTATTTTTCTTTATTAATTGTTAGTTTTTCATGAGTTTAGTGTCTTGTTGTAAGTTTAGTATCAATTGCATGCTTGTCTTTGTCTTTCAATTTTCGAATTGCATGTTCTTTGTTTTTGCTTGATCTTCAAATTGTTCTTGTCAATTTTTCTTATTTGATCTTTGGTTTTTCTTATTCTGTGTGTTTTCATGTTTTTCTTGTGCTTTTTCAAAATATTAGTTTTCAAAAATATTTTTTATATACAATATTAAAACACGTTACATTTATAGCTCAGTTGGCTAGAGCGTTGGCTTATGTTCTTGGCAATTGGATATCTTCCTTTTAAAACTTTTTTTCAAAAATAATTTTCTTTGATTAAATCTTATGCCAAACTTTAAGTTTGGTGTTTTCTTGTTAATCTTTCTTTAATTTTCGAAAATTTTATTGTGGTTTTCTAAAAATTTTAAGTTTGGTGTTCTTTCTTTTGTTCTTGTTGTTCTTGTGAATCTTCAAAGTGTTCTTGAGTCTTCTTTGTGTTTTGATCTTAAAATTTTTAAGTTTGGTGTCCCTTGGTGTTTTCCCTCCAAAATTTTCGAAAAACAAGGAGCATTAGATCTAAAAATTTTTAAGTCTTGTGTCTTTTGTGTGTTTTTCTCTTTCATCATAAAATTCAAAAATAAAAAAATATCTTTTCCTTTAATTTCTCATAATTTTCGAATTGCTTGGGTTGACTTGGTGAAAAATTTTTCAAATCATATCTTTTTCAAAAATATCCTAACCACTTTCTCTCTCCTCATTTTTTGGAAAATCTTCATAAAATATTATCAAATTTTTTATTTTTTATTTTATATTTTATATTTTTTGTTTTTTTTTTGTTTTGGTTTTTATTTTATTCTATTTTATTATTTCAAAAATAATTTTTTAATATAATAAAATAAATAAAATAAATCTACATCATCTCTTTTTCTCCATCATGGACCTAAGTGGAAATGAAATGTCCAGAAGGACTCTGGGGTCATATGCCAACCCCACTACTGCTTCATACGGGAGTAGTTTCTGTATACCCTCCATCGGAGTCAGTAGCTTTGAGTTGAACCCTCAGCTCATTATCATGGTACAGCATAAAGACATGGAAACAGCTGTCAGAAAAATTCCTGAATCACTATTTTCCTCCAAAATGGATGACACAGCTAAGGCTGAGCATCCAAGGCTTCAAACAAGGAGATAATGAATCCCTTTATGATGCCTGGGAGAGATACAGAGAGATGCTAAGAAAATGCCCCTCTGAAATGTTTTCAAAGTGGGTGCAGTTAGACGTCTTCTATTATGGGCTTACAGAGAAAGCTCAAATTTCTCTAGACCACTGGTGCACGAAATTGTGATCACTACTTTTCACAACTCAAATAATCCCCGGTAATGAATCCAAAAACTTGGTGTTCAATACCATGGCATAAACACAACTTCGCACAACTAACCAGCAAGTGCACTGGGTCGTCCAAGTAATAAACCTTACGCGAGTAAGGGTCGATCCCACGGAGATTGTTGGTATGAAGCAAGCTATGGTCATCTTGTAAATCTCAGTCAGGCAGACTCAAATGGTTATGGATGATTTATGAATAAAACATAAAGATAAAGATAGAGATACTTATCTAATTCATTGGTGAGAATTTCAGATAAGCGAATGGAGATGCTTTGTCCCTTCCGTCTCTCTGCTTTCCTACTGTCTTCATTCAATCCTTCTTACTCCTTTCCATGGCAAGCTGTATGTTGGGCATCACCATTGTCAGTGGCTACAGTCCCGTCCTCTCAGTGAAAATGTTCAACACACCCTGTCACGGCACGGCTATTCAGCTGTCGGTTCTCGATCATGTCGGAATAGAATCCAGTGATTCTTTTGCGTCTGTCACTAACGCCCCACAATCGCGAGTTTGAAGCTCGTCACAGTCATTCAATCATTGAATCCTACTCAGAATACCATAGACAAGGTTTAGACCTTCCGGATTCTCTTGAATGCCGCCATCAATTCTAGCTTATACCACGAAGATTCCGGTTAAGGAAATCCAAGAGATATCCACCCAATCTAAGGTAGAACGGAGGTGGTTGTCAGTCACACGTTCATAGGTGAGAATGATGATGAGTGTCACGGATCATCACATTCATCAAGTTGAAGAACAAGTGACATCTTGGAACAAGAACAAGCTGAATTGAATAGAAGAACAATAGTAATTGCATTAATACTCGAGGTACAGCAGAGCTCCACACCTTAATCTATGGTGTGTAGAAACTCCACCGTTGAAAATACATAAGAACAAGATCTAGGCATGGCCGAATGGCCAGCCTCCCAAAGAGGGTTCAATCATAAAAACATGATCAAAAGATATGAAAATACAATAGCAAAAGGTCCTATATAGAGAGAACTAGTAGCCTAGGGTTTACAGAAATGAGTAAATGACATAAAAATCCACTTCCGGGCCCACTTGGTGTGTGCTTGGGCTGAGCATTGAAGCATTTTCGTGTAGAGACTCTTCTTGGAGTTAAACGCCAGCTTTTGTGCCAGTTTGGGCGTTTAACTCCCATTCTTGTGCCAGTTCCGGCGTTTTACGCCAGAATTCTTGAGCTTATTTGGAACGCCAGTTTGGGCCATCAAATCTTGGGCAAAGTATAGACTATTATATATTGCTGGAAAGCCCGGGATGTCTACTTTCCAACGCCGTTGAGAGCGCGCCAATTGGGTTTCTGTAGCTCCAGAAAATCCACTTCGAGTGCAGGGAGGTCAGAATCCAACAGCATCTGCAGTCCTTTTCAGTCTCTGAATCAGATTTTTGCTCAAGTCCCTCAATTTCAGCCAGAAAATACCTGAAATCACAGAAAAACACACAAACTCATAGTAAAGTCCAGAAAAGTGAATTTTAACTAAAAACTAAAAAATATACTAAAAACTAACTAAAACATACTAAAAACATACTAAAAACATACTAAAAACAATGCCAAAAAGCGTACAAATTATCCGCTCATCACAACACCAAACTTAAATTGTTGCTTGTCCCCAAGCAACTGAAAATCAAATAAGATAAAAAGAAGAGAATATGCAATGAATTCCAAAAACATCTATGAAGATCAGCATTAATTAGATGAGCGGGGCTTTTAGCTTTTTGCCTCTAAACAGTTTTGGCATCTCACTCTATCCTTTGAAATTCAGAATGATTGGCTTCTATAGGAACTCAGAATCCAGATAGTGTTATTGATTCTCCTAGTTAAGTATGATGATTCTTGAACACAGCTACTTTATGAGTCTTGGCCATGGCCCAAAGCACTCTGTCTTCCAGTATTACCACCGGATACATACATGCCACAGACACATAATTGGGTGAACCTTTTCAGATTGTGACTTAGTTTTGCTAGAGTCCCCAATTAGAGGTGTCCAGGGTTCTTAAGCACACTCTTTTTGCCTTGGATCACAACTTTATTTCTTTCTTTTTCCTTCTTTTTCTCTTTCTCCCTTTTTTTTCATTTTTTTTCTGCTTTTTCTTGCTTCAAGAATCATTTTTATGATTTTTCAGATCCTCAGTAACATGTCTCCTTTTTCATCATTCTTTCAAGAGCCAACATTCATGAACCACAAATTCAAAAGACATATGCACTGTTTAAGCATACATTCAGAAAACAAAAGTATTGCCACCACAGCAAAATAATTAATCTGTTATAAAATTCAAAATTCATGCAATTCTTCTCTTTTTCAATTAAGAACATTTTTCAATAAAGAAAGGTGATGGATTCATAGGACATTCATAACTTTAAGGCATAGACACTAAGACACTAATGATCACAAGACACAAACATAGGTAAACATAAGCATAATTTTCAAAAAACAGGAAAATAAGGAACAAGGAGATTAAAGAACGGGTCCACCTTAGTGATGGCGGCTTGTTCTTCCTCTTGAAGATCTTATGGAGTGCTTGAGCTCCTCAATGTCTCTTCCTTGCCTTTGTTGCTCCTCTCTCATGATTCTTTGATCTTCTCTAATTTCATGGAGGAGAATGGAATGTTCTTGGTGCTCCACCCTTAGTTGTCCCATGTTGGAACTCAATTCTCCTAGGAAGGTGTTGATTTGCTCCCAATAGTTTTGTGGAGAAAGGTGCATCCCTTGAGGTATCTCAGGGATTTCATGATGAGTGGGATCTCTTGTTTGCTCCATCCTTTTCTTAGTGATGGGCTTGTCCTCATCAATGGGGATGTCTCCCTCTATGTCAACTCCAACTGAATAACAAACGTGACAAATAAGATGAGGGAAGGCTAACCTTGCCAAGGTAGAGGACTTGTCCGCCACCTTATAAAGTTCTTGGGATATAACCTCATGAACTTCTACTTCTTCTCCAATCATGATACTATGGATCATGATGGCCCGGTCTAGGTTAACTTCGGACCGGTTGCTAGTGGGAATGATTGAGTGTTGGATAAACTCCAACCATCCCCTAGCCACGGGCTTGAGGTCATGCCTTCTCAGTTGAACCGGCTTCCCTCTTGAATCTCTCTTCCATTGGGCGCCCTCTTCACAAATGCCTGTGAGGACTTGGTCCAACCTTTGATCAAAGTTGACCCTTTTTTTGAGTTTGAAAAGGGACCTCGGGGATCACCTTCTTCAAGGCCACAACTTCATAGAAGTGGTTTTGATGCACCCTTGAGATGAATCTCTCCATCTCCCATGACTCGGAGGTGGAAGCTTTTGCCTTCCCTTTCCTCTTTCTAGAGGTTTCTCCGGCCTTGGATGCCATAAATGGTTATGGAAAAACAAAAAGAAATGCTTTTACCACACCAAACTTAAAAGGTTTGCTCGTCCTCGAGCAAAAGAAGAAAGAAGAGAGTAGAAGAAGAAGAAAATAGAGGAGATGGAGATGGCGTATGGTTCGGCCAAAGGGGGAGAAGTAGTGTTTAGGTTGTGTGAAAATGAAGGAGTCAAGATGAGTTTATATAGGGTGAAGAGAGGGGTAGGGTTCGGTCATGTAAGGGTGGGTTTGGGAGGGAAAGTGGTTTGAATTTTGAATGGTAAAGTAGGTGGGGTTTTATGAAGGATGGATGTGAGTGGTGAAGAGAAAGATGGGATTTGATAGGTGAAGGGTTTTTGGGGAAGAGGTGTTGAGGTGATTGGTGAATGGGTGAAGAAGAAGAGAGAGGGTGGTGGGGTAGGTGGGGATCCTGTGGGATCCACAGATCCTGAGGTGTCAAAGAAAAGTCATTCCTGCACCAAGTGGCGTGCAAAAATGCACCCTTTGCCAATTCTGGCGTTAAACGTCTGGCTGGTGCCCCTTTCTGGCGTTTAACGCCAGCTTCTTGCCCTTTCCTGGCGTTTAACGCCAGTCTGGTGCCCCTTTCTGGCGTTAAACGCCCAGAATGGTGCCAAACTGGGCGTTAAACGCCTATTTGCTAACTTCACTGGCGTTTAAACGCCAGTAAGTTCTCCTCCAGGGTGTGCTATTTTTCTTTTTGTTTTTCATTCTGTTTTTGCTTTTTCGATTGATTTTGTGACTTCTCATGATCATCAACCTACAGAAAACATAAAATAACAAAGCGAAATAGATTAAATATAACATTGGGTTGCCTCCCAACAAGCGCTTCTTTAATGTCAGTAGCTTGACAGAGGGCTCTCATGGAGCCTCACAGATACTCAGAGTAATTTTGGAACCTCCCAACACCAAACTTAGAGTTTGAATGTGGGGGTTCAACACCAAACTTAGAATTTGGTTGTGGCCTCCCAACACCAAACTTAGAGTTTGACTGTGGGGGCTCTGTTTGGCTCTGTTTTAAGAGAAGCTCTTCATGCTTCCTCTCCATGGTGACAGAGGGATATCCTTGAGCCTTAAACACAAAGGATTCTTCATTCACTTGAATGATCAATTCTCCTCTGTCCACATCAATCACAGCCTTTGCTGTGGCTAGGAAGGGTCTGCCAAGGATGATGGATTCATCCATGCACTTCCCAGTCTCTAGGACTATGAAATCAGCAGGGATGTAATGGTTTTCAACTTTCACCAAAACATCCTCTACAAGTCCATAAGCTTGTTTTCTTGAGTTATCTGCCATCTCTAGTGAGATTCTTACAGCTTGTACCTCAAAGATCCCTAGCTTCTCCATTACAGAGAGAGGCATGAGGTTTACACTTGACCCTAAGTCACACAGAGCCTTCTTGAAGGTCATGGTGCCTATGGTACAAGGTATGGAAAACTTTCCAGGATCTTGTCTCTTTTGAGGTAATTTCTGCCTAGACAAGTGATGAGCGGATAATTTGTACGCTTTTTGGCATTGTTTTTATTATGTTTTTAGTAGTTTGAGTTGAGTTTTTAGTATATTTTTATTAGTTTTTAGCTAAAATTCACTTTTCTGGACTTTACTATGAGTTTGTGTGTTTTTCTGTGATTTCAGGTATTTTCTGGCTGAAATTGAGGGACCTGAGCAAAAATCTGATTCAGAGACTGAAAAGGACTGCATATGCTGTTGGATTCTGACCTCCCTGCACTCGAAGTGGATTTTCTGGAGCTACAGAAGCCCAATTGGCGCGCTCTCAATGGCGTTGGAAAGTAGACATCCTGGGCTTTCCAGCAATATATGATAGTCCATACTTTGCCTAAGATTTGATGGCCCAAACCGGCGTTCAAAGTCACCCTCAGAATTCCCAGCGTTAAACGCCGGAACTGGCACCAAAATGGGAGTTAAACGCCCAAACTGGCACAAAAGCTGGCGTTTAACTCCAAGAAGAGTCTCTACACGAAAAATGCTTCAATGCTCAGCCCAAGCACACGCCAAGTGGGCCCGGAAGTGGATTTTTATGTCATTTACTCATCTCTGTACACCCTAGGCTACTAGTTCTCTATATATAGGACCTTTTACTATTGTATTTCCATCTTCTGATCTTTGGAACCTTTTTCTTTAGATCTTTTGATCACTTTGGGAGGCTGGCCATTTGGCCATGCCTAGACCTTGTTCTTATGTATTTTCAACGGTGGAGTTTCTACACACCATAGATTAAGGTGTGGAGCTCTGCTGTACCTCGAGTATTAATGCAATTACTATTGTTCTTCTATTCAATTCCGCTTGATCTTTGTCCAAGATATCACTTGTTCTTCAACTTTATGAATGTGATGATCCGTGACACTCATCATCATTCTCACTTATGAACAAAGTGACTGACAACCACTTCTGTTCTACAAGCAATAAGGCTCTAGTGAATATCTCTTTGATTCCTGATACACGATGCATGGTTGATCGCCTGACAACCGAGTGCTCGCCTGACAACCGAGCCAGCCATGCCGTGAGATCAGAGTCTTCGTGGTATAGGCGAGAACTGATGGCGGCATTCAAGAGAATCCGGAAGGTCTAACCTTGTCTGTGGTATTCTGAGTAGGATTCAATGATTGAATGACTGTGACGTGCTTCAAACTCCTAGCAGGCGGGGCGTTAGTGACAGACGCAAAAGAATCACTGGATTCTATTCCGGCCTGACCGAGAACCGACAGATGATTAGCCATGCTGTGACAGAGCATAGAACGTTTTCACTGAGAGGATGGGAGGTAGCCACTGACAACGGTGAAACCCTTGCATAAGCTTGCCATGGAAAGGAGTAAGAAGGATTGGATGAAGACAGTAGGAAAGCTGAGAGATGGAAGGGAAAGCATCTTCATACGCTTATCTGAAGCTCTCACCAAGGATATACATAAGTACCTCTATCTTTATCTTTATGTTTCATTCATCATCTATACCCAATTGAGTCTGCCTGACTAAGATTTACAAGGTGACCATAGCTTGCTTCATACCAACAATCTCCGTGGGATCGACCCTTACTCGCGTAAGGTTTATTACTTGGACGACCCAGTGCAATTGCTGGTTAGTTGTGCAAAGTTGTGTAGTGATCACAATTTCGCGCACCAAGTTTTTGGCGCCGTTGCCGGAGATTGTTTCGTGTATGGACAACTGACGGTTCATCTTGTTGCTTAGATTAGGTATTTTTCTTCAGAGTTCTTAAGAATGAATTCTAGTGTTTCAAGGTGATGTTCTTATCATCACCAAAGCTGATTGATCATCATCAATTTAGCTCTTGAATGCAATGTCCTGCTGAAGCTTTGGCTAGCTATGTCTAATTCCTTTAGACTAAAGCTTTAGACTAACATTGCATGATTCTTGGAATTCTCATTAAGAATTTTGATATCTTTACTTAAATTTTCGAAAAAACCAAAAAAAATTACAAAACCATAAAAACCAAAAAAATATTTTATGTTTCTTGTTTGAGTCTAGTGTCTAATTTTAAGTTTGGTGTCTTGCATGCATTGTTTATTTGATCTTGGTTCTATTTTCAAGTCAATAGTACAGGGAACTGAAGATTCAGAACATGCAGCAGAGGAATTACACAGAAAAAGCTGGGCGTTCAAAACGCCCAGTGAAGAAGGACAGACTGGCGTTTAAACGCCAGCCAGGGTACCTGGTTGGGCGTTTAACGCCCAAAAGGGGTAGAGTTTTGGGCGTTAAACGCCAGAATGTGCACCATTCTGGGCGTTTAATGCCAGGATGGCACAAGAAGGGAGATTTTGTTTTCAAATCAATTTTTTTTCAAGTTTTCAAAGTTTTTCAAAATCAAATCTTTTTCAAATCATATCTTTTCAATCAAATATTTTCAAAATCAATTTCTTTCCTTTTTCAAAGATACTTGCTAACAATTAATGATTTGATTAAACATTTCAAGTATGCTGCCTTTTCTGTTGAGAAAGGTTTAATGTTTGAATCATATCTTTTCTTGTTAGGCAAGTCATTAAATTTTAAAATCAAATCTCTTTAAAATTGTTTTCAAATCATATCATTTCAATCATATCTTTTTAAAAGCATAACTTTTCAATCAAATCTTTTTAATCACATTTTTTTTAAATAGTTTTCAATCATATCTTTTTGATTTCTAATTTCAAAATCTTTTCCAAAAATCACTTGATTTCTTTCCCACTTTTATTTTCGAAAATCAATTAAGTGTTTTTCAAAATGTTTTTAAAATCTTTTACTTAATTTTCGAAAATTACTTCCCTTCTTCTCACATCCTTCTATTTATGGACTAACACTATTCCTTAATGCAAAATTCGAACTCCATCTTCTTTGATAAGTTCGAATTTTCTCTACTTCTGCCTTCTATTTTTCTTTTCCTCTGACACCTCAAGGAATCTCTATACTGTGTGACATAGAGGATTCCATATTTTCTTGTTCTCTTCTCTTTCATATGAGCAGGAGCAGAGACAAAGGCATTCTTGTTGAAGCTGACCCTGAACCTGAAAGGACCCTGAAGCGAAAGCTAAGAGAAGCTAAGGCACAACTCTCTGTAGAGGACCTAACAGAAATCTTCAAGGAAGAAGAACCCATGGCAGCCGAGAACAATGCAAGGAAGGTGCTGGGTGACTTTACTGCACCTACTCCCGACTTCTATGGGAGAAGCATCTCTATCCCTGCCATTGGAGCAAACAACTTTGAGCTTAAGCCTCAATTAGTTTCTCTAATGCAACAGAATTGCAAGTTCCATGGACTTCCATTGGAAGATCCTCATAAGTTTTTAGCTGAATTCTTGCAAATCTGTGACACTATCAAGACTAATGGGGTTGACCCTGAGGTCTACAGACTTATGCTATTCCCTTTTGCTGTAAGAGATAGAGCTAGAATATGGTTGGACTCACAACCTAAAGAAAGCCTGGACTCATGGGAAAAGCTAGTCAATACCTTTTTGGCAAAGTTCTTTCCACCTCAAAAATTGAGTAAGCTTAGAGTGGAAGTCCAAACCTTCAGACAGAAGGATGGAGAATCCCTCTATGAAGCTTGGGAAAGATACAAACAATTGATCAGAAAGTGCCCCTCTGACATGCTTTCTGAATGGAGCATCATAGGTATTTTCTATGATGGTCTCTCTGAACTATCCAAGATGTCTTTGGATAGCTCTGCTGGAGGATCTCTTCATCTGAAGAAGACGCCTACAGAAGCTCAAGAGCTAATTGAAATGGCTGCAAATAACCAATTCATG